>NC_047512.1:4560195-4790322 GCF_902827115.2 Pseudochaenichthys georgianus | reverse complement strand
TGTTTTTTTGGGGCAGACCCCTCAAAGAAAAAAATATTACACGCATACAAGGTCATCATCTTAACAGTTTGTTTCTCATCGAGTCATCCGTGAGCAAGCATCAATTGACGTGTCTATTACAGCTGAATGCAGCGTTACTATTTTGTTCAGCAAAACGCCTCACAAACGTATTAAGATCAACAGCTTTAGTGCGTTTTGATTCAATGCTGAGTACAGCCAAAACGACAGTTCTCTTCTCTGTCAGTGTAGACCGCAACTACCTCATTCCTTCAGTGCTTGGGTCCGAAACGAAAGCTTCTCGTTTTGCGCCGTTCCCCCGTTCAAGTGAATTCGCCACCAATCATATTTCCACTCTCGCGCCAGGACCGGGGGAGGGGTTACATGACGTGCATCTTGTGGTGCATTCACTTGCACTCGGGACATTAGAGACTTTCTCATAATGTGCGATGAGCCACAACTTTTCTTCAAAACAAAGATGCCAACTCGGGTGGCAGCCGGGGTGGCAAGGCTATTGTTAGGGTGGCAGTTGCCACCCCATGCCACCCCGGTAGATCCGCCCCTGGCTCCCGAGCCAGCGCGTCTAAGCTGGCAGCCGTGGTGAAACCGTGGGTGAAACTCGAGCGTTTAGAGCGATGTGAGCGAACAACGACCCCTGATAGATCTCGCGAGAATGTGTATCAATATTAGGGCTGTCAAGTTAACGCGTTAATAACGCGTTAACGCAATTTTTTTTTAACGCCACTAATTATTTTAACGCGATTAACGCATGTGTATTTTTTTTCCTCGGCCGCCCCGTAGTTTCAGAGCGCATCGAGTTTAAAATACCATCTACAAGCTGATGCTGACAGCCCCGCTCCTGCCGCCCGCTTGTGGCAGACCACGCTTCCACGCTCACCGACTGGCCATCGGGAGGACCGGGAGTGTGTGTGTCTGTGTGGCCCGAGCGAGAGACCTACCCCATTTGTATTGAATGAGAGAGGTTCCAGGTTGTTGTGTCTAATATTCATGAGAATATTTGTCATTGTTCAAATGATAATAAACATTAGCATAAAGCATATTTGTCCACTCATATGTTGATAAGAGTATTAAAAACTGGAAAAATATTCCTCTAAGGTACATTTAGAACAGATCAAAAATGTGCGATTAATCGCGATTAAATATTTTAATCGACTGACAGCCCTAATAAATATAGATACATTTTCATAACAAAACAATGGGGTTGCTAAGCCGTTGCTAGGCCCATTGTTGCTATGAACCAATCATCTCAAAGTTTGCTGCAAGTTTGTTTGTAGGGAAAAGTTTCTTTCATCTTCACACTTGAATGCTTGAGCTGATAACTGAGGGAATATGTGCCGTTGCTTCTTTGACAATAACTGCGTGTGTGATATTTTCCCACAGCGCCTGTCTGTCACACAAGTCTGCCAGCAATTACGAAGTCAGACACATTTTTTAGATCACAAAAAGGAGCTATTAGCAAATATTCAGACCCGTTCACAGTTAATCTAATTAGAGCTATTGTGTTTAGGAAATTCTCTTTGGTTTCACCCATAGATATGATTAAATACAGTTTTATATTCTTGCACAGCTTCATATCTCAGAATAACAAGAATATCCAATTACAATCAAAAGAAAACGGTTTGATATTCTGCGATTACTCTGCCAAGATCAAAAGATAAAAGTGGGATATTCAGAATCATCGTCACAAAGCACCATTTGATATACTTGTTAACGGATTACTGGTTTGATTTATTTGGATTATGAGCTCATTAAATTGTGGTAATGAGATTTAACATGTTGATTTGATCTTTGGATCATGCTTATCATCTACACAGAATGCAATAATCCATCTTTTATCACAAAGTACAAATATATAAATGTGATGAATTGTAATGATTTTTGTATTAATTAATTCAGACTGTCGGACTTTCTGGACTTTGATCAGTACTTCCAAAAACAAGAAAGCGGTCTGGCTAGAAAATGAGTCACAACACTGACAAGAAACTCGCAAAAAGATCTATACAACAAATAAATACATTTAAAAAAGAAAAGTAAATGGTAAACTCGACCTAGGTAAGGTCACGGAAGAAGCTATTCTGCAGCTATGTCTGTGAGACCATTTATTATTACTGTCCATGAGCTCTAACTCTTTTCAAAGACACAGATAAAGAGATTTTTATTTTATTATTAAAGAAGACATAATCTCCTGCTGATGTTCAGGTGTATATCAGTATGTAGTGTCTCTACTTTAAAGAGTCCTCTCCTGCTGATGTTCAGGTATATATCAGTATGTAGTGTCTCTACTTTAAAGAGTCTTCTCCTGCTGATGTTCAGGTGTATATCAGTATGTAGTGTCTCTACTTTAAAGAGTCCTCTCCTGCTGATGTTCAGGTGTATATCAGTGTGTAGTGTCTCTACTTTAAAGAGTCCTCTGCTGCTGATGTGCAGGTGTATATCAGTATGTAGTGTCTCTACTTTAAAGAGTTCTCTCCTGCTGATGTTCAGGTGTATATCAGTATGTAGTGTCCTCTACTTTAAAGAGTCCTCTCCTGCTGATGTTCAGGTGTATATCAGTATGTAGTGTCTCTACTTTAAAGAGTCCTCTCCTGCTGATGTTCAGGTGTATATTCAGTATGTAGCATCTCTACTTTAAAGAGTCCTCTCCTGCTGATGTTCAGGTGTATATCAGTCTGTAGTGTCTCTACTTAAAGAGTTCTCTCCTGCTGATGTTCAGGTGTATATCAGTATGTAGTGTCTCTACTTTAAAGAGTCCTCTCCTGCTGATGTTCAGGTGTATATCAGTATGTAGCGTCTCTACTTTAAAGAGTCCTCTGCTGCTGATGTGCAGGTGTATATTAGTATGTAGCGTCTCTACTTTAAAGAGTCCTCTCCTGCTGATGTTCAGGTGTATATCAGTATGTAGTGTCTCTACTTTAAAGAGTCCTCTCCTGCTGATGTTCAGGTGTATATCAGTATGTAGTGTCTCTACTTTAAAGAGTCCTCTCCTGCTGATGTTTCAGGTGTATATCAGTATGTAGCGTCTCTACTTTAAGAGTCCTCTCCTGCTGATGTTCAGGTGTATATCAGTCTGTAGTGTCTCTACTTTAAAGAGTTCTCTCCTGCTGATGTTCAGGTGTATATCAGTATGTAGTGTCCTCTACTTTAAAGAGTCCTCTCCTGCTGATGTCAGGTGTATATCAGTATGTAGCGTCTCTACTTTAAAGAGTCCTCTGCTGCTGATGTGCAGGTGTATATCAGTATGTAGCATCTCTACTTTAAAGAGTCCTCTCCTGCTGATGTTCAGGTGTATATCAGTATGTAGTGTCTCTACTTTAAAGAGTCCTCTCCTGCTGATGTTTCAGGTGTATATCAGTATGTAGTGTCTCTACTTTAAAGAGTCCTCTCCTGCTGATGTTCAGGTGTATATCAGTATGTAGTGTCTCTACTTTAAAGAGTCCTCTCCTGCTGATGTTCAGGTGTATATCAGTATGTAGTGTCTCTACTTTAAAGAGTCCTCTCCTGCTGATGTTCAGGTGTATATCAGTATGTAGTGTCTCTACTTTAAAGAGTCCTCTCCTGCTGATGTTCAGGTGTATATCAGTATGTAATGTCTCTACTTTAAAGAGTCCTCTCCTGCTGATGTTCAGGTGTATATCAGTATGTAGCATCTCTACTTTAAAGAGTCCTCTCCTGCTGATGTTCAGGTGTATATCAGTATGTAGTGTCTCTACTTTAAAGAGTCCTCTCCTGCTGATGTTCAGGTGTATATCAGTATGTAGTGTCTCTACTTTAAAGAGTCCTCTCCTGCTGATGTTCAGGTGTATATCAGTATGTAGTGTCTCTACTATAAAGAGTCCTGTCCTGCTGATGTTCAGGTGTATATCAGTATGTAGTGTCTCTACTTTAAAGAGTCCTCTCCTGCTGATGTTCAGGTGTATATCAGTATGTAGTGTCTCTACTTTAAAGAGTCCTCTCCTGCTGATGTTCAGGTGTATATCATTATGTAGTATCTCTACTTTAAAGAGTCCTCTCCTGCTGATGTTCAGGTGTATATCAGTATGTATTGTCTCTACTTTAAAGAGTCCTCTCCTGTTGATGTTCAGGTGTATATCAGTATGTAGTGTCTCTACTTTAAAGAGTCCTCTCCTGCTGATGTTCAGGTGTATATCAGTATGTAGTGTCTCTACTTTAAAGAGTCCTCTCCTGCTGATGTACCCCTAAAATATACATATATAAAAAAAAAAAAAATCCAGTATTAAATGTTTAATTGGAACATTAGTCATTATAAGTTAAAAGTCTGTCGTTCTCTTTGCTTGCTGACCACATTTCCAAAAAATAATATTGCATCCAAACATATGAAAGCACGAGATAGTTATGTACGGGAAAACATCTCAGTGTCTTTATTTTAGCCCGACTGGGAGGCAGTCCCTGCAGAGAGGAGCCAGCAGCAGAATAATGACCCTTATAAAGAGATCACATGTTCTCTCACCTCTCACTGGGACGCTCAGGTGTCCACAGACTGTCGGCCATGTTGTGCATTTTGTGTCTGGGAAGGCAAAGTGAATGTCTAATGGTGCGTGTCCTCTGGGTTTATTATACAGCGCAGTACAAGTGGCGATCTATAAACACATTGTGTGTGTGTGTGTGTGTGTGTGTGTGTGTGTGTGTGTGTGTGTGTGTGTGTGTGTGTGTGTGTGTGTGTGTGGACCTCACTGCCTCATGTTTCCTGGACTGTTTCCATGGCAATAATCAACTGCTTTTGTCCATTCGCACGCACGCACACACACACACACACACACACACACACACACACACACACACACACACACACACACACACACACATAAAAAGCATGAAGACGCATATGCACACATTATCCTTCATTTACCAAACCAAACAGGATGCGAAGCGATGTTTTTGTGTTTGTTAAAAATTCATTTTCGCCACTATACTTTGGCCCGGTGTTGTTATGAAAGAAATCTCGGGATCATACCTCGTGCTTTCACAAGTTTTTTTAGTTGATGAACAACAGCTAATTAAAGCGTGATGATGAATCAGTGCTTTGTTCTTCTTCTTGTTTAAGTGTGCTAATGCAGTGTTATAATCAAACCACAAGCTGTGTCCTCTAAATCCTTTGTTGACTAATTATTTAGGGATTTCTGTGACTAATTAATTCGAAATTGTTCACAAAAACCAAAAGAAGGATTAAAATCTATCGAGTTGCATTACTAGAGGGATCTGAAGAGATCCCTCTAGTAATGCAACTCGATTCAAACACAAATTCAATTAAAACACAAATCAGACATTTTTGTGATGCTTTAATTTCTAATTTTCTCATAAAACGAATGTAAAAACGAGTTATATTAGTTGACTAAGTGTCTTATGATTTATTAGAGTCTCCATCGGCTGCAGGGAAGCAGCTTAAATCAATATGTTCACTGCCATGATGCAACTCTGACAACAATACATGTAGACATGTGGTTTTAAAATAACAATTCATACATTACATTTTATGTAGTGTGTCTACTTTAAAGAGTCCTCTCCTGCTGATGTTCAGGTGTATATCAGTATGTAGTGTCTCTACTTTAAAGAGTCCTCTCCTGCTGATGTTCAGGTGTATATCAGCATGTAGTGTCTCTACTTTAAAGAGTCCTCTCCCGCTGATGTTCAGGTGTATATCAGTATGTAGTGTCTCTACTTTAAAGAGTCCTCTCCTGCTGATGTTCAGGTGTATATCAGTATGTAGTGTCTCTACTTTAAAGAGTCCTCTCCTGCTGATGTTCAGGTGTATATCAGTATGTAGTGTCTCTACTTTAAAGAGTCCTCTCCTGCTGATGTTCAGGTGTATATCAGTATGTAGTGTCTCTGCTATAAAGAGTCCTCTTCTGCTGATGTTCAGGTGTATATCAGTATGTAGTGTCTCTACTTTAAAGAGTCCTCTCCTGCTGATGTTCAGGTGTATATCAGTATGTAGTGTCTCTACTTTAAAGAGTCCTCTCCTGCTGATGTTCAGGTGTATATCAGTATGTAGTGTCTCTACTTTAAAGAGTCCTCTCCTGCTGATGTTCAGGTGTATATCAGTATGTAGTGCCTCTACTTTAAAGAGTCCTCTCCCGCTGATGTTCAGGTGTATATCAGTATGTAGTGTCTCTACTTTAAAGAGTCCTCTCCTGCTGATGTTCAGGTGTATATCAGTATGTAGTGTCTCTGCTTTAAAGAGTCCTCTTCTGCTGATGTTCAGGTGTATATCAGTATGTAGTGTCTCTACTTTAAAGAGTCCTCTCCTGCTGATGTTCAGGTGTATATCCGTATGTAGTGTCTCTACTTTAAAGAGTCCTCTCCTGCTGATGTTCAGGTGTATATCAGTATGTAGTGCCTCTACTTTAAAGAGTCCTCTCCTGCTGATGTTCAGGTGTATATCAGTATGTAGTGTCTCTACTTTAAAGAGTCCTCTCCTGCTGATGTTCAGGTGTATATCAGTATGTAGTGTCTCTACTTTAACGAGTCCTCTCCTGCTGATATTCAGGTGTATATCAGTATGTAGTGTCTCTACTTTAAAGAGTCCTCTCCTGCTGATGTTCAGGTGTATATCAGTATGTGGTGTCTCTACTTTAAAGAGTCCTCTCCTGCTGATGTTCAGGTGTATATCAGTATGTAGTGTCTCTACTTTAACGAGTCCTCTCCTGCTGATGTTCAGGTGTATATCAGTATGTAGTGTCTCTACTTTAAAGAGTCCTCTCCTGCTGATGTTCAGGTGTATATCAGTATGTAGTGTCTCTACTTTAAAGAGTCCTCTCCTGAATACAAGCTAACAGAAGTCGTCTCTTTCCGCTCCACCTGCAGGTTTCAGATCACAGCGATGTTGAAGGTCTACCTGCCTCCACTTCTTTTCAAACACCCGGCATTTTTATCAGCTCCGCCTCGAGTCGAGAATGTCAGCAATATGTTTTTTCTTTTTTATTCCCCTCTCTCAAGTCCACTCCTCATTTTCAATCTGTGGGCGTACAGTGTTTGTATTGCATCTACATTCCACTCGAGCGTGCGACCTCGGTGTCACTTCGTTCCTGACGAAGCAATCAGGTAAAAATGGGTCTGAAATGGCAGATTACTTCAGACGGAGCGGCGGGCGGAGGACGCAGGCGGTGTGCAGGCAAATTGCCTCTTTCAACACTTAAATAAAGGCGGGAGGTCAGGAGAGGCTGAGCGGGAGGCTTCACACACACCAACACACACACCAACACACACACACAAACGTCTCATCGTCCTTCATCGCGCTTTGTGTGTCTCTCAATCAAATTCAATTAATCTTTATTGACATGATGTTTGCATAAAAGGAGCTTTGAGCTCTCGGTCTCTCGGTCCCAGATCGAGTGCGTTCACGTTGAAGAATGAAAACACAAAAGATGAATGCGCCTCACGGTGGAGTGTGGCGTTGATGGACACCTTTTTTTATCCTAAAATGCCACAATGCACAAAGGGAGAAGGAGAAGCACCGTCAGAGGAAACAATTATAACACATGAAAGAAATCTGTGGGGACATGATGTTTTGGTTTTTCTAAATGATAAACCATCCCTGCACACGCTCGGAAGATAATTTTGCGAGCTATTTTAGATTTAGTTTTTAGACGAAAATTATTATTATTTTTAGTCACATTTCAGTCCTTTTTATTCTTCATAGTTTTAGTGTAGTCGACAACAACTCAAACATTTTAGTCGAGGACAAATCATTACCTTTTAGTCAAAATGTTTTCACTCTTTAAACTAAAACAGGTATTTGAAATTGGAATCAAGTATTGACATTCGTAAAGCAACATTTCACTCTCTTAACACTTTACTTGTGTGTCATATGAGTGACGTGTGCAAATTCCCAGAATCCCAACTAAGGGATATTTTGACAGACAAGACAATTGGGGGAAAATATCCTGCATTTTGAAAGTCCGATAGTCCACCATCAACACCTTCGTCCCGTCTCGTCTCGTCAACGAAAATAAAATATACATTTCGTCATCGTTTTTATTATCAAAGCTGTATTTTTAGCTCGTCGTCGTCGTCTCGTCTGAGTCAGTAGAAAGCTAGTGTATTCTGGAGGGGAACGTGTGCACCAGGAAAGCTGCTCGGCTACTAATGGATGCTGAGGATGAAGCTTCTTACAGGGCTAACATGTAAGGTCTAAGATGATGGTTCACCCTCAGAGGAGCAGGACTGTGACTCGTCAGATGTTGAACTGAAGGCGGGTATACATGTACTTGCAGTGACACACATTCAAGATTGTGCTCTAAACCCTGTGACCTTTCCCGGGACCAGCCACTGGCACTTAATTCATTTATAAAGACATTCTGGGGAGACTCCCATCTTCCCTTTGCAGTTTGATGTCACGTAATGTAATTGTAGTTATTAGTCTGAGATCACAAGATGACTGTTCTAAGTGCAGCCTTGAAATTGTATGCATTTATATATTTGATGTGGTTATTATTGTTGTTTCATGTTTGTTTACTGTTGCCCAGGCCAGCCTATCCTGCGACAGAGATGGTTGCTCTCAACAGAAATTACTATATTGTGTTTTGTTGGCAGAAGGTAAATAGGAATCATTTACCATCGACACTGACGTGAAACAAAACATGTGCAGAGAATGCATTGCTATTATACTTTAAGGTGTTTCAACAATATTTATCACCGTGGCAACGATTTCTCAGATAGATAGAATGGGAGGGATGAACCCCTCTTTAATGGTCACACATGCTTTTAACCCACCCCAGCACCAGGAGTCGAGCACTAGGAGCAGTGGGCGTCCGGTGCCTTGCTCAAGGGCACCACGGCAGGGCCCAGGGACCTCTCCAAGTGGCAGTCCGCACTCTGTTTAGGTCTGTTCGGGGATTTGAACCGCCGGCCCTACGGCTCACAGTCCAAGCCCCTACCGACTGAGCCACTGCCGGACATTTCTACCACTTCTAAAACAGCACGACTCCGGCAATTGATACGCTTATTTCTGCATTTTTGTAATTCTCAGAGGAAACTGTCATTTTCTTATATTGTACTTTTTTGTATATTTATATTTCTTGTACACTTTTGTAATTAAACTCCTCTCACTGTGTTGAATGCACCACCAAAGCTAATTTATGTAATACCTTGATTTTCATGCGAGATACAAACTGGAGCTAACCGTTAGGATTTCTCCTTGATACTGTACATGTCATCACCTCCTCCTCCTCTTCTTCCTCCTCCTTCTCCTCCTCCTCTTCCTCCTCCTCCTTCTCTTCTTCCTCCTCCTCCTCTTCCTCCTATCCTGTCGCAGATAGCAGATGCAGCAGATGCAGCAGAGATGTCCGTGTTTGTCCTCAGGACGGCTGCGTTCACAGACTCTGGCTTCGCTGAGTCGTCGTCTGGAATCTATTACGGTTAAGGATCATCCTGGCGTGTGTGCGCCCTCACACACACACACACACACACACACACACACACACACACACACACACACACACACACACACACACACACGCTGTCACACCTCTCATAAGGGTGGAGAGCTAATGACTGAGATGGCTGGGCTTTAAGAAAGAGGACGGGGAAGGTGCCAGGCGATGATTAATCTGAGCCGCTCTCCTCCAGCGATGACTGACGGTTGATTTATGATTCCACGTCGAGCTGTGAGAGCTTAGAGTCATTTCCCCCCATTTCTTATTTTAATTCCTTTCGCAGGTGATGGCAGGAGGGATGGGAGCCAATTATCTTAAGTGTCTTTCTGCTCTCTGTCAGCTGCAGACGGTCGCTGTGAGACTCCACAGTCGGCCTGCTAACAGGTGACTGCTGCCGCCTCCTCCATTACAGTCAGCGCGCAGGTTCCCTTCTTCTCCGTGTGGCGCTTAAAACACATCTGAATGTGTGCTGCTGTCTGACCAGGACACTTACAGGTGGTTGGGTTGTTTCCTCATGTCGCTGCCTGAATAAAAATAAATCCAGTTAAATCTTTTTACGCCACTGTAGAAAATATAACGAGAATATATATATGCCCAAAAACGTTGTTCGGATGGAAACAAAGCTTGCAACACAATGCCTGACGATAAAACACAACAATGTATGATAGCTAAAAGTTAAAATGCAGAATAATTTAAATCCTATGAGATGGATAATACAAAAGGCATAATACAGTGAAGTATACAATATAATAACATCAATAAATGTATCCATGCCAATGAGATGTAAACTATGACGTGGATCATTTACTCAGTCTGTGAGGGGATTCAAATTCAATGTCTTGACTTGGGACTTTATTTTGAAATAGATGCAAAGACTTGAGACTTCCTTGTGACTTGCAAATCAATGACTTGTTCACAACTGCCTATTTCCACATTAAGCAGTTCAGAGCAACACGACGGCCCTTTTAGAGTCCTGTTTGTGTCCGTATTCCCACTCTTTAAAGGTCCCAGTTCTACTGATCATACTTCCACTGTTGAGGTCTACTAGAATAGATTTATATTGTGTTATTTTCTCCAGCCCCCGTGAGCCCAGTGTGCTCTGATTGGTCGGGACGTTGAGAGGCTCGTTGCTGCGAGGAGCGGACAGGCTTCCGGGTCGGCGATACAGCGAGACACAGCGAAACTCATCCTGAGCACACACACACTCACAGCCGAAGTAAAAACAATAAGTGTGGCTTGATGTTGAGAAAGAAAAAGGTTTATTATAGCGCTGTGAGAACGGGTCTGCAGAGAGCATTCCTCCGCAACTCGTCTATTGCCAGCGTTCAGGGAGCTCCAAGTCAATGGGACTCCCAGTTAGTCAGCCAAGGGATCCTGGTGTGTGAGGGGCTCCGTGGATTGGTCCATGTGTTGTAGATCTGGGTGTTCACACGTCACAGAACCCAGGAAGCAAACAAAGGAAAAAGAGAAATGTCCAACGAGGCGTTCTGGGGCAGCATAGAGAGGTCTTCTCTGTGTTAGAGTTTTAGTCGCTATGCAGTGCTTCTCAAAGTGTGGTCCGCGGACCACTGGTGGTCCGTGAGCGCGCCCTAGTGGTCCGTGAGTATATTGGTAACATTTCACATTTGAAAGAAATACATTTATTTAAGTTTTTCGCACTCTCGCGAGAATATCTCCGCAATGGAACGAGCTTAAGTTTCACTTTCGATTGCATGATATAGCCCAGATAAGCACCTTCGTCACACATGTTGCCACTTGTGTGTTCCATTTTCAGGCGATTTGTAAAAAACGATGTGTTTTTGGAAATGTGTGGAGTTAGGTGGTCCGCGAGTGTTTTTTTATTGGTTAGGTGGTCCTTGGTATGAAAAGGTTTGAGAAACACTGCGCTACAGGGTGTACTTTGAGGGTTTGTGACTCTGCAGACCGTTCACATGCAGACAAACCTTCATAACACACAAGCCGACGGGTAATAACCGTAAAAGCGTGACATGGGACCTTTAAGCTTTCTCTACACCAAACCCTGACAGAAATATCTGTATCTCAGCGGCTCGACTCACCAGTGTGTGTCTAACGGTGTGTGTCTGCTGTGCCGTGCTGGACAGGTCATGGACAATCAGAGCTTGTTCCTGGAAAGCAACTCACCGCTGTTCCTTGAAACAGTAAGACTGAACCAGACTTCAAACGAAAACAGACTTCAAACACAAACAACTACAGCTGCAAAGGTTAATGACAATTATCAATTGGTTAAGGGCTACAAATAACAATACTTTAAGGTTTTATTTATCCGACAATTATTAATTAGCGTAACTAAAACATGTCCATCTCATTACACAGTGATGTCTTTAAATATCTAGTTTTGTCGGTGAGCAAATTCCCAAATATAATAATTTTAAGAAAGGCTAAATACAGCATGTTCTGACATTTTACACAAAACACCCCTTGAATAATGTGTCTGTTATTAAAGTAGTTATTTAAATTCTAAAATAAAAATAAAAAATTTAATTTAAATTTTTTTAATTAATTCTAAATTATCTAAATTTTTCATTTAATCAATTACTTATTGGTCTCTCATTGGGAAATACAAATGATCCATTGGGGGAAAATAGATATAAGATTTAAAGCTTTTTTGTTATACACCTCTATAGCACCCCTCAAACTTCCACATGTCCACTTTACCATTACTAAGATACTATGATAAATATTGGAAATAAAACACCAAATATGTGACCTACCATGGGGACTAAAGGCCGACTAAGGACCAGTCTGTTCTTGACACTGACGATTAACGACCTACTGGTGTAAATAAAGGTTTATTTTATAGTGTAGCTATGGAATATATCCAATATAAGATGCAGCAGTTCTCCCTACATCGCTCTGTCTTTAACTAGAGGCCGGCCTGTCACTCACCCCACCGTCCAATACACTCCAATCAATTTAACCTCGACTGCAATTCAATGTGACAGTAAGACAAATCGGACTTCCAATGTAAAATAATTGAAACAGACGCTTATTTGAGCGTGTGTGGGGGAGGCCTGCGTATTCTGCATTCGGCTTAATGCACTGTCCATGTCAGAGATGGATTGTGGTGTCAGAGTTACAGATAAGCCTCTGTTTAGTTAGCCCCGTCGGGAGGGATGAACATTGTAGTCATATTAAAGATAACAAGTGTTTTTATCCACGTCACAGCAGCGAAGCGCACACAGGGAGGGGGGTAAGACGCTCCATCAATTGAAATGTAATTGCTATCCACCAGAGGACACATAATAGAAAAATTGGAGGAGAGCAAAAAGTCAGCAGTGTCTGCATTGCAAACAAAAAAACGGACCAAATCCTCAACGGTCGTGGGCAGCCGGCATTGCACACAGAAAAAGGCTTTGCACACACACAAAAGGTTTTTGGGTAGCAGGGGATTAAGCTGCGCTCACAAAACACACACACACACACACACACACACACACACACACACACACACACACACACACACACACACACACACAGTGAGCCACAGTGTGTAGTGCTGCGTTCCAGAGAAAAATAAGTGGTGCTTGAAAAGGAAAAAGGTTTGTGGGGGAAATAAAGAAGGTGAATTTGGATTGATGTGAATCACGCTCGCCACTCTGGCCTGGAGCTCGTCCAGCCGGGGATAAATCGCCTACCTGTGTCAGAGCTACATCCAACAACAACAACAACGTCCCCCCCACAACACCATCAACCACCATTACTGGACGCCCACGCCTGAACTGGCCTCGGGCATGTTATAGCGAGGATTAGATGGCGTAATCAAAGCCATTCCACCTTCAGACTGGCACCACCTCGGGGTCTTCCTCGCCGCTCGCTATAGTGCTCTGCAAACCTTACCGCTGGGTAAACAAATGGGATGGGACGAGTTACTGCAGCCGAGCTGAACCCACACACAGCCGAGGGAGCGCTCGGCGGAGGTCAAGGGTCAGGTAACTTTCTCGCTAGCTCGCTAATCCAGCCGAGGATGAGGAGTTTTGGGGGAGTGGGCGGCTAAGCAGGCGAGCAGCGAGGTTAAAGCATGTTTTCAGTAGCGTCTGGAGACGTGACAGGCATCGAGATGTGTCAAACGCTGAGAGTGGGAGAAACAAACCTTTACTATACGCGGAAGATGAGAGGCTAGCATCGTAGAGGTCATTCATCAAGAATCAAACAAGTCGGATTCGGCACTGGCTGAGCTTTAACTCTCTAAGTCATGGGTATTCTGCTTTGTTGCTGCTTAAAATGTGTTTCTATCATACATGTCTGTCCCTCTGGTCAACTGGACGCTTCAGAGTCAGGAACCCTAATGGACTAGCATAGCATTAGCATGATACATCACAACCTATAGCTTTGAACATGTCAGTTGCATCGTCCTATTTAAATTGATCAAAGTTAAAAACCGTAAGAGCTAGGCTGTTTTCACATGACCTAACATGTCATGCAGCTGACACATGTATCCAATGTAACTTACATAGAGGTTAAAGCATGTTTTCAGTTCTGTCTCGCTACGTGACGGGCATCGAGATGTGGCAAGCGCTGAGTGGGAGAAACAAACCCTTACTGTACGCTATCATTCATCAAGAGTCAAACAAGTCGGAATCAGCACCGACTGAGGTATTCTCCAAGTGATGGATACTCTGTTGAGCTGCTGCGAATCCAGAGGTGGGAAGCAACTAGACATTGACTCAACTACTGTACAATTATTCAATGTTTACAATTCCATTTGTTGCTTCTTTGAACTTCTACTCAAATACAATTCAGAGGGAAATGGTGTACTTTTACTCCACTACATGTATTTAATACCTTTAGTTACTTAATTAATGCTGTGAAATATAATCAAGTGTTAAATCAGACTTTAGTTCCACCTGGAGTGAATCCACCAGCTACCCTGCAGTCTACAAAGCCATTCAGACTAGCTGCACCTTCACCAGCTTTGAGAACACTTTCATGATCAATCATTATAAAACATATCATATATATTATTCTGAAATGGACCAATCTGCACCATGACTACTTCTACTGTCTTTCACTATATTTAGATGAGAATACTTTTCTACTTTTACGTGAGGAACATTTTGAATGCAGGACTTTTACTGAAACAGTATTCCTACACTCTGGTACTTCTACTTTTACTCAAGTACAAGATCTGAGTACTTCTACTTTTACTCAAGTACAAGATCTGAGTACTTCTACTTTTACTCAAGTACAAGATCTGAGTACTTCTACTTTTACTCAAGTACAATATCTGAGTACTTCTACTTTGACTCAAGTACCAGATCTGAGTACTTCTACTTTTACTCAAGTACAATATCTGAGTACTTCTACTTTGACTCAAGTACAATATCTGAGTACTTCAACTTTTACTCAAGTACAACATCTGAGTACGTATACTTTTACTCAAGTACAATATCTGAGTACTTCTACTTTTACTCAAGTACAAGATCTGAGTACTTCTCCTTTTACTCAAGTACAAGATATGAGTACTTCTACTTTTACTAATACAAGATCTGAGTACTTCTACTATTACTCAAGTACACTATCTGAGTACTACTCAAGTACAAGACCTGAGTACTTCTACTTTTACTCAAGTACAACATCTGAGTACTTCTACTTTTACTTCAAGTACAAGATCTGAGTACTAGTATTTTACTTGGACCATTGTGTCACATGCACTGTGCTTGTATTGCACTATTTTATGTATTTTATGTATGTCCCAAGTATATTGTACGATTCACGATTTTAGGAGCATGGGATTTTAGAATTGAATTGCTTACGACTACTATGGTTTTATTGTCATGCACAATAGTGTAGCTAATGACAATAACACCATCGCACCGTATTGCCGTTTAGACAACTGTCCTTTCTTTGCTAGTGCATGAAGCCCCATCAGGGTCACATAACAGAAAGCAAATCAACATCAACAACGTGGAAATGCTGATTGACACATCTGTCAGCCAATGAAACGCAGCGGTGAGAGTCGAGGCGCTCTCTCACCTCGGACTCCGTACCAGTTTTCATCCTGAACTCAGAGGTGGCAGCAATGATTGTTCCTTCTATTCTCTGCCGTGACCTTTGACACCTGACCTCATTACTGCTGCTGCTTGTGATGTTGACCTCCAAGGATCACAGTCGAAGTCACTGCCTCAGGAGGAACACAAATACACACACACACACACACACACACACACACACACACACACACACACACACACACACACACACACACACACACACACACACACACACACACACACACACACACACACCATGTATACATCACTTCAGGGGACATTACATTGACTTACATGCATTTCCTGGAGACTTATCCTAACCTTAACCTTAACCATCACATGCCTAACCCTTACCCTTACCCTAACCCTAACCAAGTCTTCACCCTAAAATTAATGATTCCCTTCATGGTGACCTCCAATTTGTCCCCATAAATCAGGGGTGTCAAACTCAATTTCATCGCGGGCCACATCAGCATTATGGTTGCACTCAAAGGGCCAGTTGTAACTTTAAGACTATATAAAAATACATATATAAATATATCATATATATAAAATAATGTATTATATTACATCATTGCCTCTGCATTGGATTATCATCGGATAGGGTAATAACTTCATAATTAACTACGTCTGAAAGCAGAAGTCTAGGGCAAATAATTGCAAGTCTCTTCAGTGCGTATGTCCCAAAATGATTTAAAAAGAAAAGCCAAATTCTGGAGAAAAAAGAAATAGAAGTGACATTTTGAAATAAAAATCTAATTCTGAGAAAAAGGAATTCTATGAAAAAATGCATATTTTGAAGAAAAAAAGTCATATTTGAGATGCATTGTGGGACATGTAGTATGGGCAACGTGCTTCTGTAGCATGTAACCGTATAATAAACATATTATATTCTTTGCAAGCTCTTGTGGGGCCACATAACATGAAGTCGCGGGCCGAATGTGGCCCCCGGGCCTTGAGTTTGACACCCCTGCCATAAGGGAAGCCAGTCCCCACACGTGACTATGTAAACAGATTTAGGTCCCCACACGTTTAGTAATGCTAGACCACACACACACACACACACACACACACACACACACACACACACACACACACACACACACACACACACACACACACACACACACACACACACACACACACACACACACACACACACACACACACACACACACACACACACACACACACACACACACACACACACACACAGGGCCTGCAGTGTTTAATTACCTCTGCCAGTGCTATTTGTTCCATTAAATACTGTATTAGCATTAATTACCATTAAATATGATTGCAATTTAAATTAGATGTGAACTGTACACAGAGAGGTCGCATTTATCAGTAAATGTTTTGTTAGGCTTCTGTTCCAACTAACAAATGTGTTTTCAGACTTATTCCCAGAAGACCCGCCTTAGTAGTGGATGCAGGTCCTAAAGCAAGATTAAGGAGTAACTTAAAACTAAATTAAGTTAATGTGAAAATGAATGCACAACATAAGCTTAAAGGTAATTAGGGTCATCAAACCATAATAACTATTGGGAAATATGTAATCAAATAAATGAAGAAGACGGACAGAAAGTAAACACTAAAGGGAACAGCAGAAGAAGACAGACAGGAAGTAAACACTAATGGGAACAGCAGAAGAAGACGGACAAGAAGTAAACACTAAAGGGAACAACAGAAGAAGACGGACAGGAAGTAAACACTATGGGAACAGCAGAAGAAGAAGGACAGGAAGTAAACACTAAAGGGAACAGCAGAAGAAGGCGGACAGGAAGTAAACACTAAAGGGAACAGCAGAAGAAGGCGGACAGGAAGTAAACACTAACAGGAACAGCAGAATAACTAACAGGAAGTAAACTCTAAAGGGAACAGCAGAAGAAGACGGACAGGAAGTAAACACTAAAGGGAACAGCAGAAGAAGACGGACAGGAAGTAAACACTAAAGGGAACAGCAGAAGAAGACGGACAGGAAGTAAACACTAAAGGGAACAGCAGAAGAAGACTGACATGAAGTAAACACTAAAGGGAACAGCAGAAGAAGACTGACAGGAAGTAAACACTAAAGGGAACAGCAGAAGAAGACTGACAGGAAGTAAACACTAAAGGGAACAGCAGAAGAAGACGGACGGGAAGTAAACACTAAAGGGAACAACAGAAGAAGACAGACGGGAAGTAAACACTAAAGGGAACAGCAGAAGAAGACGGACAGGAAGTAAACACTAAAGGGAACAGCAGAAGAAGACGGACAGGAAGTAAACACTAAAGGGAACAGCAGAAGAAGACGGACAGGAAGTAAACACTAACAGGAACATCAGAAGAAGACAGACAGGAAGTAAACACTAACAGGAACAGCAGAAGAAGACGGACAGGAAGTAAACACTAAAGGGAACAGCAGAAGAAGACAGACAGGAAGTAAACACTAAAGGGAACAGCAGAAGAAGACGGACAAGAAGTAAACACTAAAGGGAACAGCAGAAGAAGACGGACAGGAAGTAAACACTAAAGGGAACAGCAGAAGAAGACGGACAGGAAGTAAACACTAAAGGGAACAGCAGAAGAAGATGGACCGGAAGTAAACACTAAAGGGAACAGCAGAAGAAGACGGACAGGAAGTAAACACTAAAGGGAACAGCAGAAGAAGACGGACAGGAAGTAAACACTAAAGGGAACAGCAGAAGAAGATGAACCGGAAGTAAACACTAACGGGGCAGCAGAAGAAGACGGACAGGAAGTAAACACTAAAGGGAACAGCAGAAGAAGACGGACAGGAAGTAAACACTAAAGGGAACAGCAGAAGAAGACGGACAGGAAGTAAACACTAAAAGGAACAGCAGAAGAAGACGGACAGGAAGTACACACTAAAGGGAACAGCAGAAGAAGACGGACAGGAAGTACACACTAAAGGGAACAGCAGAAGAAGACGGACAGGAATTAAACACTAAAGGGAACAGCAGAAGAAGACGGACAGGAAGTAAACACTAAAGGGAACAGCAGAAGAAGACAGATAGGAAGTAAACACTAAAGGGAACAGCAGAAGAAGACGGACAGGAAGTACACACTAAAGGGAACAGCAGAAGAAGATGGACCGGACGTAAACACTAACGGGACAGCAGAAGAAGACGGACAGGAAGTGCACACTAAAGGGAACAGCAGAAGAAGATGGACCGGACGTAAACACTAAAGGGAACAGCAGAAGAAGACAAACAGGAAGTAAACACTAATGGGAATAGAAGAAGACAGATAGGAAGTAAACAGGAACACAGTATGGTCTCTGGCAGTATTTAAAGACTTGTTAATGGAAAATAAACTGTGAACAGACTTGGACAGTTACAGAAAACCTGGAAAAGTGCTGCCGTCATGTTAAGTTACGTTACTGTCGCCGCCGTTTCAGCCGTTGGTACGCAGTAGAACAGACTATTTCCTCTTAGCGAAAGCAATACGTAGAGGAAAAAACACCCTGTAACACATTACCTCTTACTGGATATAGTCATATAACTAATATCTTATGATCCAGGTTGAGAAAAACACAACATTTGAACTGTTTGTCCCTTTGACAATACTTCATCAAGTTTAATGAACTGAAATGAAATGAAATTGGGCCGGCAGAGTTTCTGCAATCCTGCTGACAAAAGACAATAATGTTCCAATCAGAAGAACTTTGTGTTCTTTGTTTCAGGATCAAAGCAGTCGCTGCAACAGAGCTCTATACACACCTCCAGGACTACACAGGGACTTTGTGACGACCTTTGTGTTGCAGAGAGCTGAAGGCCGCTCCAACCCCACAGCTCGGAAATACTCGGGAGGTTTTTTAACCTTCTCTGTGAATGTTGTGTCCTCGTTCCTCCCATAACTTCGAGGAACAGAGGTGAACCATGTTAGCTTGTTAGCTCGAAGTGCTGAGCGGGAAGATCAACATGACTCGTGAGGAGCTTTAATTTCAAAGCCTGGATGCTGAGAGTCGACTAATACCAGTCAAACACATGATATTAAAATGGACAGCAGATATATCAGCAGATGCTCCTATCATCCGTACGCTCCTAAAGACGCCTAAAGCAGACCTTGTTCAGATAACTGCGTGAGTCAAGAGAACATTTTGTTCATTTTTCAACTATTTTATTTTATTCAAGACGGTATGTCTACAACTTTTGTCCTTTGGTTATTGCCTTCGATACCCTTTTGCCTGAGTTGTAAAATACATTTAACACGAAAATAAAGGTGTCAGTCTTGAGTTGTTAAAATTGATTTGGGTCCTCTATCGTCCAATTATCTGTCTACAGTTCAACACTTTGCCCGCTCGCTCGCCAAACTTTGAGGAAGAAAGGTGAAAAGTGTACGCTCACACTAACCCACTTTTTGTCCGTGACCACCAGTCAGAGCCAACTTCGAGAAAGAAGGGGTGAACAACGTGTGCCTATAACCTCCGAGCGCTGAGAGGAAGATCAACATGGCTGGTGAGTAGCAGGAAGCGGCTGCTGATTGCACAGGAAGAGGGACGGGGTCTTTAATTTGGAGGCCTCAGTGCTGTTCAAGCCTTCAGTCTCATGGGGAGTTAATCAGCACTCAGGCTAAAGATAGGAAGAGAGACATGGAGAGGATGAGGAGAGGACAAAGCAGAGGGAGGGCTGTGGTGGTTATTGTAATGCCTTTGATGGTGACATAAGAATCAATATGACTCGTTTCTGCTGCTCACTGGGAGGTGACTTGGATTCCGTGCTTTTGTCTTCGTCCTCTTATTTCACTCAACCACATTCCGAGTCGACCCTGTACAATAAAGCAGTTCAAGATTCAAAGATACAAATGTTTTATTGTCATACGCACAAAGCTACAGTGTAGACATGGGAATGGAATTATTTTCTCCTCCAACAATGCAACATATATAATAAAACACAAATATACAAAATAAAAAGTAGTGCAAAAAGTCTTTATAAATTGTTAATAGAATATGGAATATGTACAAGAACAGAATATGAAATTAAATAATGTAAATTAAGACACAATTAAATACTGTGTACCATAAATGACATGATGAAGGTATGCCAATGCGTGGCCGACACATGCAAATAAAAGGTGGAGAGAAAAAGCAGAGACAGGAAATAACACACACAAAACTAAGTAGTGCGTTCTTTACTTTTGTAGTGCATGTTAATGGTCTGCAAATGCTAAAATCCCCGTGTTCCTTCCAGAGGGAGTTTCCTTCCGACACACTACCCCGTCTGATACGCCTCCATTCCATTATTTCTGGAACATAGTGACATCACTATGTGACTCTCGCTCTTCTATTGGCCAGCGACCCAATCAGAGCAGACGGGGCTCTGGTTTCAGACAGAGGGTGAAAAGAGCTTTTTGAACATTAAAGCATGGAGACATGTCAAAAAGCTGAAAATAATGTCCCAGTAGAGAAACTAAATGATATGAACCAGAAAATTAGCATAATATGTCCTCTTTAAAGCTGGGGTATGTAATTTATTTCAGAAACACTTGTTATATTCCATGGAATGCTCTTAACATCCCGATAGCAATGAATATATTAAATGCTTTGACAATAAATACATTAAAAAATATCATCAGTGGAAGCCGTGGCGCTGTAAAAAGCACGACCAATCATCTGAGCCGGCCCGGCTAAAGTAACTGATGGCCTACCTGCCTGTCAGCCTTCCATCGGGGCACAAACTTATCTCGTGCCCTCATTGGTCATGTGCGCGTTCGTTGGGGGAGGGGCTCTGTGAGGAAGTGGCAGATTTTCTCTGGTTGTGTATTTTCAAATTCTAGCGCACTCGAGCTGCTTTCTCAAACTTACCTACCCTACCTTTAAATACATGATCTACTTCCAACCCTAACCCTGCCACCACCGATTCAAAAAAACATGTTATATTTGTTATTATGAAGCACATTGCAAATCCACATCGTTAATGCTTGAGTTCTTTCATACTAACGCTGCCACACCGAGTTTATTTTAGGATCAGAAACAACGTTTTTACACGCTACATAATACCCGTTTTATTGTGTGTTAAGCTCCCTGCAGATGTTTAAAGTGCAGCGGTAATGTAATGTGAAACATCCGTCAGTCTCAATGAGCGTCACGCTGCCTGATAAAGGGGTAAAGTAAAAGCAGCTGATGATTTTCTGAATGCGCCGTCTCTCACATAATGGAGCCTTGACACTGATCAGCTGTTATCAAAGCAGGAAATAGTTGAACCGTTGGATAATGTTTTTAAGCCCTACTTCTTTTGTGTGCGTATTGGATTGTTCCCTCACCTGCACACACATCCCCTGCTGGTGATTTATTACCTTGTGCCATAAAGTAATGTATTCTTTCTTTATCTGTCTGTTTGGGCGCCTAATTCTCAGACGTTCAGCTGGTGCCATCTCTGCTTTTAGTCCACCTGATTCATCAAAAGTCACAGTGATTTACACTTTAGCACTTTCAATTAAATAAGTATGTCACAAAGTGTTTTATAGAGCAATAAAGGACAAACCCCAAACCATTAAGGATAAAAAGAGAAACGAGGCCCACTTATAAAATGTGAGGCTAAGTGTGTGTGTGTGTGTGTGTGTGTGTGTGTGTGTGTGTGTGTGTGTGTGTGTGTGTGTGTGTGTGTGTGTGAGTGTGTGTGTGAGTGACACTACCTTCCTTTATTCTGTCTAATGCCTGTCACATCTCACACACACAGTACTCCATCTCCCAGAATCCCTCTGTACTTTCTGAATGAGCTGATAATCATCCGTTTAATGGTAGACTGAGTCCGCTGACATTTTCCAGGAGCTGAGAAATGAGTCAGAAACTGTGGAACTGAAGCAAAACAGGGAGAAAAAGCGTCTGTAGGCAATAGCATTTTCCCTTTATAGAAAATTAGGTAAGGGATATAAGCAGCAAGCCGGTCAGAAGAGGTTCTTTTCTCAGTAAATGACCAGCTTGCTAGACATTATTCCGCTTATTACAAGACTACGTACAACATAAAGCAACGACAAGACTCACAATATTGATTTAAAAATGTTTTTGTTAATCCAAACAGATCATATTGCCTCCATTCAGGTGAAGACATGTACCTCATGAAGGCAGCACTGATCGAGGTGTTCTGTAACTGTCCAAATCTGTTCACATTTATTTTCCATTAACCAGTCTTTAAACACTGCCAGAGCGCATGCTGTGTTCACTTCCTGTCTGTCTTCTTCTGCTGTTCCCTTTAGTGTTTACATCCTTTCTGTCTTCTTCTGCTGTTCCCTTTAGTGTTCACTTCCTGTATGTCTTCTTCTGCTGTTCCCTTTAGTGTTCACTTCCTGTCTGTCTTCTTCTGCTGTTCCCTTTAGTGTTTACATCCTTTCTGTCTTCTTCTGCTGTTCCCTTTAGTGTTCACTTCCTGTCTGTCTTCTTCTGCTGTTCCCTTTAGTGTTCACTTCCTGTCTGTCTTCTTCTGCTGTTCCCGTTAGTGTTTACTTCCTGTCTGTCTTCTTCTGCTGTTCCCTTTAGTGTTTACATCCTTTCTGTAGGTGCATCTCACTTCGGTTAAATGGATTCCTTGCGTCCTTCACTTGCGTCGTTTCCCTGCGACTAGTCCCTCCATCCAGGGAAGCACGGAGAGACGCAAAGAAACCACGAGAAGCAGGGAAATGAGTTTTAAGAGCAATGGGACGTTGTTTCCTCCGGAGCGT
This sequence comes from Pseudochaenichthys georgianus, assembly GCF_902827115.2. NCBI lineage: Eukaryota > Metazoa > Chordata > Actinopteri > Perciformes > Channichthyidae > Pseudochaenichthys > Pseudochaenichthys georgianus. Next base: position 4,767,242 of record NC_047512.1, on the reverse strand, counting down.
CACGTGAGGCGACGTCCGTTTGTGATGACGCCGCACAGCTGATCGTCTGACAGCAGCCAGATCAGTTCATGCGCTGCATCGTCCAATCAGTGAGCGATACACAGTAAGGGGGCGGGGCGAGTGTCTGAGGATTCCACCGGAGGATGGTCTGGTAGTTCCTCGATTATCGCTCCTCCGTTATCGCTCCTCGGTCCTCCGGCACAAATAAGGCCACTGGGACGCTACTCAAGATGGCGCAGACAAATCCACTTCCGGTGATACCGAGCCCGAGGAAATGAAAAATAACCGAAGTGAGACTCACCCTGTGTTCTTGTTAGTGTTTACTTCCTGTCTGTCTTCTTCTGCTGTTCCCTTTAGTGTTTACTTCCTGTCTGTCTTCTTCTGCTTTTCCCTTTAGTGGTTACTTCCTGTCCGTCTTCTTCTGCTTTTCCCTTTAGTGTCTACTTCCTGTCCGTCATCTTTTACTGTTCCCTTTAGTGTTTCCCTTCTTTAGATTTCTCTGACGTCCAGCGCTCTGTCTTTTAACCTCTTTACTTCTGTTGTTCTCCTTTTTCTTTTCTGGTACAGTTTCTATCCCTTGCCTTGAATGTCCAAATTGACCAATCAGAATCAAATATTCAACGGAGCTGCGCATTAAAAGAAAACTGTTGACAGCTGAAGTCATAATTATCTTTAACATTGTCACAAGTTAAATTGATAAACCAAAGACATGACTACAAGGCATTGATTTAGCTTTTTCCCAAAGGTAGTGCATTCAACTAAAAGTGCAAAAAGCACGCACGATTCAACAAACCTGAAAACCTTCCCTGGCCTCCCAGTATTTGATGTGTTCCTTCCCAGTGCAGCCCAGCAGGTAATAACACACCACAGTAGATATGGCACTACATCACAGCAAGCCGCGGTCAACACATTTAAACCTTTTAACCCCCGGAGGTCGGTGCAACAATGCTCCTCCATCATAACCACATTTAGCGCGTCCTTCCCTATAACCCAAACATGACAATGGACACACACACACACACACACACTCCTGTATGTGCAGGTTGTAGGGTTTCCTTGTGAGGAATACAGTCGCAGAATGGAAGCTCCGGGCTCCTTCTCGCGGATGGACCTCGCTGCTTGTGACAAATTGCATGTGGAAGGAAATCTGCAGGGCCCATTGAACTTTAGTATTGCTTTTATTCTCCTGTCATGTTCCCGCAGAGATGAAATGGGATCGGTTTCTTTCTCTTTTTATTTTCTCCTGCTTCGCTTATTCACGGCTCTGTGACCGCCGGTGTGCTGGATAAATGGCCAACGCTGCCTGACAGTAGCAGACATTCTTCTCTCCCTTTCTTTCTTTTTGTATATCCCTCCTCTTCTTCAACGTCGCATCCAGGTTCCAGGTACTTGAAATGAAGCGGGGAAGAAAGGACGTGCATTCCTCCCCGCAGCAGTGGCTCAGCGGCCCGTCTGTATTCTTTTATTCCCTACATGTTGAAGGCATGGATCTTTGTGAGACATTTAGCACCGCAGAATAGAAAACAAATATTCAGGATCAATCATGTTCAAGAATAAACGAGACGTGTTGTCGGCGTATGCAGCAGCTCAGAAACACATCTCTGGAGCCTTTCAAATCTGTTTCTTTAACTCACTCGTGGGGACAGTTGAGGCGAAATCCCTCCAACTGTTTTGACCAGAAGAAGAATCTAAACATCTCCAAAGCTTATTAAAGAAATCCATCATATCCATGGATCTGAATTGTATGATTTGCACCCTTGACCTTTCTTCTTGGCATTAGGTCATCAACAGACAGATTTCTCCATAACAAATGGTTTAAAGAAATTAAAAGGTGTTACATTTCTCTGTATTTATTACAAGATATTTAAGGTCCACAAAGGATAAGTGATTCCCATCCACCAAATGCTGTAGCTCATAATTAAAATGGCTGATTTCCATTGAATTTCTTTGAAATCTCTTTGATGTATTGACACCGTAGCACCTTTTCCCACTCTCATAGGTCGACGGAGATTATTGTACTTTAAGTCAACTTGCTAACTTTTTTTGGTGCCCATTGTCTAGTGGTCATCTTTAGCCGCACATAGTGCCAGCACTTAGTTCCCCCATCGAACTAAGAGCCGATCGCGTTCACACCGGAATACGTTCCCTGAGGGAAGATTACGCAAATGAAGCCGCTGACGTCACTTCTTCTTCTTCTTTTGCTTTGGGTTTACTGGCAGGCCGCAAACCACTTCACGGCGTATACTGCCACCCGAAGTCCCCGGCCGGAAGTCCCCGGAGTTGGGGACTGGCTTCAGTCGAAGCTGCTGGGAGTCCCAGTAGCTTCTACTGATACTGAAACACCTCCTCATCTCCACCGCTCCCATGTTTTCTTTTGTGTTGCCATAAGTTATTCTCTCTCCGTTGGTGCGCGGGGCTAATGCTAATGCTAATAATGCTAATGCTAATAATGCTAATGCCAGCAAATACAATGGCGGCTTCACAAAACTTTTCAGAGTTTTACGGGGCGTGGTTTGCAATTCGCCCCGGGCAATTGAAATTGGTACTTTTTTCTCCCAGTCCCACCTCTCTAGCAGGCACTAACGATGGGGGTAAAAGTTCTCGGAGCTAAGCAAAATTCCAGGCACTATCGGAACTAAACGGGAAAAGTACGGGTAAAAGTACTCCGGTGTGAACACGCCTCAAGTGTCCAGCAGATGTCTGGATTAGCGTGTGTGGGAGAGGAAGTCTCTTCAGAGGCCATTTACATCCACACAAACATATTGAAGACACTACAGTAAATGTATTTTGCTTTTAATCTGTAAAGCACTTTGAATCGCCACGTGCTGAAAACTGCTATATAAATTGCCTTGCCTTGCCTCGCCTCGCCTTGCCTTGCCTCGCCTCGCCTCGCCCCGCCCCGCCTCGCCTCGCCTTGCCTCGCCTCGCCTCGCCTTACAGGAAAGAGAACACCCCAAAAAGCAGAATAGACTCCCTTTAAATAAATTGCAATGTTAACAATTGTATCTTTTAAGTACCGATACAAGTTAAAGTGGGTACCAAGACGAAATACTAGGTTACCTTACTGGTTCAAATGTGAACTATAGTCAGACTAAATTACACATGTCCACCTCTTAGTCGTGTGGAAAGAGGCGAACCAGTCAGTCGAGAGAGATGATATGGAGTTTATTTACTGTATGATACAAGGATCGATCAAGGCTTACACAATGTGACTCTTAGGACAGACTGATGGAGCCGAACTGAACACAGCAAGTAGATGTTGGTGATGGGTGGAGAGGATTACTGTCACGCTGAGAGGAGCTTAGTGTCACAGAATCAGCAACAACCTCTTCGAAGCTGCTGTATAATTGGTCCTGTTCGATTTGCCTGATAGACGAGTCAGAGAAGTGAAGAGAAATTAGAGCACAAGGCTTCACATGTATAATGAAATGATTCTGCTGGTTGTATATTGCAATACTATTGTGAAACAGCCAGTGCCCATTGATGAAATGAAATTCAAACTTTCATTATTTCTATTTGTGGAGGAGTGGAGCGAGGATTTTTATAAATCCTGAGGTCAAGACTCCAGCACTCTAAGAAGTATTCGAAAGGTCGAAAGAAAATTACTTTCCCACCTTATATTTTCACATTCGACTCATTTATATATTCTGAACATTTGTATTTCCCCGATATACAACCTGCGAGTCGGTGTCTTTGAGAACGCTTGGTGCAATGTTTGAGTATTTAAAAAACATCTTAACTCCCCAGGATCCTCTGGAGGATCCCCGCTGTGGTTGCTGACGTTCCCTTCCCCTCTTCAGTCCAAAGGCCACAACCCATCAGCGGCCTCATCAATACCTGATAACCTTTGTCTGAGAGGCGCACCACGCCCCGCCTGTGCTCATAAACAACACGGCCGATCGATAGCACCCAGTTCGATACAAGTAAAAGTGCAACAACACATTACACTCTCCCGCTGTTTCGTAACTTTGCAATTAGCTGAGGCCTAGTGGCCACGCCCCCCACTGGGACCTGCCAATCACAGCCTCCCTCTCCCCTACAGAAGACTCGGTGCTCATTAACGAGCAGTGGGCGGCGCCCCTCATTAGTGTCCTTGTTAACGAGCAGCAGGGCTTCTAATTAAACTGCTCAGTGGCTGTTAAGTGGCTGCCCTTTATTTCCCAGGCAGCACCTGGACTGGGTGATTTGTTGGTTGCACGCCCCGACAACCACCACCTTCTCCATCCACCCGAACGCGCTGATGGCCAACAGGTTTCCTGACCTGCTGCTTCTGTGTTTAAGTGCTGAAGCTACCAAGCAACACGTGTTACCTCCATCAGAAGTCTCCACTCTTGATTGACTCAAAGAACAAGGTGAGCAGTCCTGCTAGAGTATATAGGAAGCTGCAGATACATTTCACATGAACAGGCGTTGGACCCTGGTCACAAGTCGCCAGCAGAACCCTTGTTTTCAAAACATTTTAGTGGCTATTTTTCCGTGTCTGATTTTCTGACCCGATGAACATCAATACTATCGACAACATTCTGATTGATGTCTTTGTAGTGAGGTGACAGCGATAATTGACCACTTTCAAAGGTCTTAAAGAGGCCCTCGTGGGCTTTTATGGGGTTTCCCCTCTCCTCTCCTGTACCGTGTCATTACGGTCTTTGTGCATGCAAGGTGTCTGCAAAGGCTCTTTGTACATTTCCTTCATATTAACTGCCTCTTATTATATAACGCTGTTGTTTTGGTATAATGTATTTAAGTGGGTCACAATCTGCGGTCTCAGGGTTTGGTGCCTTGCTCAAAGGCACCTTGAACCTTGCTGCTGCTGGGTCACCTCCAGTAGCGCCGATGCTGCTGTTTTCCCCCCATCCGTCTTGCGGCCTGGCGACGGAGGCGATGCGTTTCCCGTGTCGAACAGGTGAACACAGCCATGCATTACAAGTGCCACCGACCCGGGGGACGCCACACACACACACACACGCACACACACACACACACGCGCGCACACACACACACACACACACACACACACACACACACACACACACACACACACACACACACACACACACACACACACACACACACACACACACACACACACACACACACACCATGTATACATCACTTCAGGGGACATTACATTGACTTACATGCATTTCCTGGAGACTTATCCTAACCGTAACCATAACCAAGTCTTCACCCTAAAATTAATGATCTCCCTTATGGGGACCTCCAATGTGTCCCCATAAGGGAGGCGAGTCCCCACACTTGACTATGTAAACATATGTAGGTCCCCACAAGTATAGTAATGCTAGTACACACACACGCACACACACACACACACACACACACACACACACACACACACACACACACACACACACCACACACACACACACACACACACACACACACACACACACACACACACACACACACACACACACGTTCTCCACCAGCTGGCTGCCTGAAGAAAGAATTAAAACAGCAGCTCCTGACAGAGAATAATCCTCGGAACAAGGACGAGCTGAGAGCACGTGTATTCTTATATAATGTACAACACGCTGTGTGTTTGTTCTGCTGCATCAGGTTTAAAATTAAACATCATCACAGGGAAGGCAGCGCAGGCTCATTAGCTGCTGCTGCTCCACTAACAGCTAAAACCTGAGCAAACAACTCTGAACATGCACTGAAATACTTCATTAGTATCGAGACGTTCTGCCGCTTTCTTCCAGTACTTCTATTATGTTCCCTTTCTTCTTTTCCTCCAACGCATTTCACACAGACATATTTACTGTGTTCTCCCTTAATTAAAGAGCACATCTTCTGCTTATTGTCAACGCGTGTACATGCTTTAATGTTCAAAAAGCTCTTTGAAAATATTGTCTAGATGTCATGCCTGACAGTCATAACATTTTTTTATCTTAATAGAGTGGTGCAGGAATGAGTCATAAAACCCGAAATGACGCATTTGACCACTTCAGTTTCCTCGGTCTGGAAGTCAATGGCGTTCTGAACGTGTTGTTGGTTGTTAGCCCGAAATAAGGTCTGTGGTTGAAGGTGAGGTATGTAATTTATTTCAGAAACACTTTTTGTTATATTCCATGGAATGCTCTTAACATCCCGATAGCAATGAATACATTTAGTGCTTTGGCAATAAATACATACAAAAATGTCAAAAAGCTCGACCAATCATCTGAGCCGGCTAAAGTAACTGGATGGCCTACCTGCCTGTCAGCCTTCCATCGGGGCACTAACGTATCTCGTGCCCTCATTGGTCGTGTGCGCGTTCGTGTGTGTTGGAGGAGGGGCTCTGTGAGGAAGTGGCAGATTTTCTAATTCTAGCGCACTCGAGCCGGTTTCTCCAAAATGACCTACCCCACATTTAACACAAGAGATTTAAAGTTTTGTCCTACGACATAAAATACGTCGCTGAATATCCAACTGGTGAATTAAAAAATGTTGGTTGCTAACAAGTGTCTAAATGAGATGTCATCACGTCCAACATTATGAAAATCATAAATGTGTGTTCGCCACAGATCTTATTTTCGGCATTATCCAAAATCCAATGGAAAAATCCCATTGCATTTCTTTTCGGGAGCCCCAGCAACAATCCTTCATCGCTGCACCACGATGCTGCCTTTCTGGTGTGTGATGCATTTAATACGACCTAATAAAGTCAATTCAAAGGATCTCAAAGCAAAAAAGGTGAAGACCAATTGTTACTAAATGATATTGGCATGATTTGCGAGCCTGTATTGATAATGCTCCCTGTCTGCGGCCCTAAAAGCAGACGGCGTGCGAGGAGGGGAAGCTGAGATTTCTGGGTTAAAGGATCCACCGAGCTTCAGAGGGTTTTTATTCCTCTGTTCTGCACGAGTCAGCATTGGCCTGAATTCCAACAATATCACCCTGCAGGCTGTAATACCAGCTGGTGCGGGGAGAGCGATCCCCCCTGTATGATATTGCACACAGAGAAGTCATCGGGCTCAGCCCCCGACAAGCACCTGTATTCGATTTCTCATCTCGACTCGGCGGAGAGCTCTAAGCCTTGTTCTCGCTGGCACTAATCCTCGCTAGAAAACAGCTTTCAGAGGATTAGCATCAAGGGGGGCAGAGCGGCGCTCCACGGCGGGGGAGCCATGCTTCCTCTCCTTCTTCTTCTACTTCTTTCTCCTCTGTAAGTTAACCTCAAACACACGGCTTGACTTGACTCTGTAAGTCTTTGACCTTCCGGCTGGTTTCCTTCCCGATGACCCCCAATAGCCTCCATTAAAGCTCAGCGCTCCCCATTGACATTCAGCGAACACTCCCCCGAGGTTCTCCCCCCTTCACGCCGAGGCCGGATAAGTTAGCCGTGTAATTCCACGTTATCTGGAGGAACTAGGCGACACACACACTGAACTGGACTTGACCTACTGTGGTAAGCTACTGTATCTGTACAAAAAATGCCAAAAGCTTGTTTAAAGTGGTGCAAGGCCGTGGGGTGCAGGTTAGAAGAGGGGGACATCTAAGCCTTTCTCCTTCTAACCATGGATATCAGAGAGAATACATAGAGTCTTCCTCAGTGTGAAGAAACACAGCAGCCTCTCAAGCCTCGTGTACACGCATAAAGAGTAAGTGTGGAATGTGTCTATATGAAATAAACAAATCAAATTAAACGTCTTAAGTGAATTAGACGTCAGCTCGGCAAGATGTGTAGCAACATTTGCGGTGACTTTCCAAACATATTTGAGATTCCCCAAACGACTAAGAGATGCAACCCAGAAATGAAAGCGGCCCTATTCTGCTTCTTGGGGGTTTCTCTCTCGCTGGGGGGTGTTATGAAAGTTTTGATGCATGTAAATGGTCTGCAAAGGCTACAAAGGGAGTTTCTCTCCCCCATACTGCCCTCCCCCCTGCCTCCATTGGACTCCTTTGTTTGCTTCAGGAACAACACTATGGCACACTCGCACTTCTATTGGCTAGCGCTCCAACACATTGTACGTGAAAAGCTAAGGGGCGGGACATCTCTAAGCGGTTGACCAATCACAACAGATCCGGCCAGCTAACCAATCAGAGCACACTGGGCTCTGGTTTCAGACAGAGGGTGAAAAGAGGTTTCACAGGCAATATGAGAGAAATAAAGAGCTTTTTGAACATTAAAGCATGGAGACATGTCCCAGTAGATCAGTGTTTCTCAAACTTTTTCATACCAAGGACCACTTAACCAATACAAAAACAGTCGCGGACCACCGAACTCCACAAATATCCAGAATCACATAATATTTCTAGAACAGATTATAGATCGCCTGAAAATGGTACAAACAAGTGGCAACATGTGTGATGAAGGTGTTGCGCTGGGCTATACCATGGAATTGAAAGTGAAACTTAAGCTACCTCCATTGCGGAGATATTCCCGCGAGAGTGCGGAAAACTTAAATGTATTTATTTATTTCAAATGTGAAATGTTACCAATATACTCACGGGCCACTAGGGGGCGCTCACGGACCACCAGTGGTCCGCGGACCACACTTTGAGAAGCACTGCAGTAGAGGAACAACGTACTACACTACACCTGAAAATGAGCATTATGGGGTCCTTCAAGGTAAACACACACCAATTATGAATTAGAATATAGAGACACATTTTAATTTCCTTTTGGTCACACTTTGAGGCAGATCATTAGAAAGCACAACCCAAATATAATCTGGATGTTACGCCTGATGCAGTTTACGATGACGTCAGAGACAAATACCTTGTGAAAAATCTTAAATATTGACGCACAGTGGTGAGTGGTTTTTAGGTGTGTCGGGCGAATACTTTGGGAACATTTCTGCTTTTTTCCCTGCTGCAGGCGATGGATATCAGGCAGAGAGAAGAGACACAGAATAACGGCACCCCTCGGGGCCTCTTACACACGCTGAAAGATGTAATAATGTAAGACAATGGTGTGTTTTTTTAAGGCAACAATCCTTTTCTCCTGAACAAAGAGAGGATTATTCTGCATGGCGATGAGCAGAAGCTGCTGGAGGCCACGGCTCCTGGGGCGAACACACTGTGAGAAGATGGTAAATGTAACTTTCTCCTCCAATTTTACTTTCTTTTATGTTTTTTTCTGCTTCCCCCCCGAAACCTCTGCAAATATTTTGTTCTAATCATCGGCTTTGATTCCATTTCTCCCTCCACAAACAGCGAGCCGTTCAGTTTAAGAGCACAGAGACAGAGATGAAAGCCGGTGCATTCGGGCAGGGATCAAAAAAAAAAAAAAAATACGTTTTCCCCTCCGCTCGAAGAATCCTGCTGGTTTTGACAGAGTTGTAAGTACCCAAGATAAAAGATGGCTCTGCCTGCTTGTACTTAACATTCCCATTAGAGTACCAACAATGGCTGCCTTTGTGTGCTCTCATGTACGGGTACGAAGGAAAATTCCTTTGCCTCTAGTTCTTTGCAAAACACAATTCAATCATGAAAAAAAGAAACGGTAAAAGCAAACTCGGTGATCTGACGAACAAAAGCAGGCGATGTTTTGGAAACTCTCCAAGGTGAGAGCTAGAGGAAGGAAGTGCTTCAGAGGAAGATGAATGGAGGAACAGGAGTGTGTGTTGTTAGTAACGGCGGCATTTAAAGAGCTGCAGGAGGCCTATTAGAGAGTCAAGAGCCAGGTATGAACTTCTTAATGAGCCGGTGAAACGGGAACGTCTCAGTCAGCCACGACTGCAGCTTCAGCGGGAGGAAATAGAAAACAACATTTGGAGAAATGTTCCTTTTTACGATATAGGCTTAGTTGAATACTCGATTCTGATTGGACTTCAGAATTCCAGAGGTCTGTTCTTTTCAGATAGCAGACCGCTGCTATGATGCTCTGATCAATGTGAGGTCAAATTAAGTAATAATAATAATAATATATTTAATTTATATAGCGCTTCTCATCTGCCAAGACAAATCTCGAAGTGCTTCACAACAAGGGATACTGATACACTTTGAGAGATTAAACAGATAATTGTAATAATAAGAAATAAAAAAAAATAAAATAGAGTACAAAAATAAAAGTCGGAGATAGCGATAAAAATGGCAGTACTCCAGGTGTACCATACTCAAAGTTTATTGGAAGGCCTGCCGAAAGAAGAGGGTCTTAAGGCCGGTTTTGAAGACCTCGGTGGAAGGGGCAGATCTCAGCTGATCTGGGAGGGAGTTCCAGAGGCGCGGGGCGAACGAGCAGAAGGCTCGGTCTCCCATTGTTCGGAGACGTAAGTCCATTTAATGTCAGCTGTGGTAAAACAATACCACAAATCTCAATTGCACCGACAGAAATAAAAAACGTGTTCAAATGGGACATTTCATCTCACGGGAAAAACATTGTGAATATGCACAATAGCTACAGCGTAGATTTCACAATAGTGTCTGGTGTTTGGTGTTTACTTCCTGTCTGTCTTCTTCTGCTGTTCCCTTTAGTGTTTACTTCCTGTCTGTCTTCTTCTGCTGTTCCCTTTAGTGTTTACTTCCTGTCTGTCTTCTTCTGCTGTTCCCTTTAGTGTTTACTTCCTGTCTGTCTTCTTCTGCTGTTCCCTATGGTATTTACTTCCTGTCTGTCTTCTTCTGCTGTTCCCTTTAGTGTTTACTTCCTGTCTGTCTTCTTCTGCTGTTCCCTTTAGTGTTTACTTCCTGTCTGTCTTCTTCTGCTGTTCCCTATGGTATTTACTTCCTGTCTGTCTTCTTCTGCTGTTCCCTTTAGTGTTTACTTCGTCTGTAGAGGCTTCTCAATACTCAAATTTCCCCTCCTCGACTCCCCTCCTCGACTCCCCTCCTCGAGACTTAGACCCGCCCACAGGAGATGCGAGCGGAGGACTGAGGAGGGGAACCGAGGCAGCAGACGTTTAAAGAAATGAGAACTCCTCTCCTCTGAGCGGTCATATTAAAGCGACGTCCGTTCATTATGACGTGGCAACAGCTGCATCAGCTGTCGAGTGTTTTGTCATATTTTATAATCTCTGTTAGATCAGCTGAACATTGTTCCCCCACATATTTACTTTGAATTCATTGAGAGTGCGGTATAATGAGACAATACCAGGCTACAGATGCGGACACACACACACACATATATTTATATAAATATATACAATTTAAAGTATGAGAGCACTCTCATAATAACGTAACACAATCAGAGACTGGATATATCCCCCCTCTCTCTCTGGTCGCTGAAATGGGGAATTGAAATTACGGGCCAAAAGTTGTATTTGCAAGTATTAAAAGTAAGGACATCAAACCAACTGAGACCCGTCTGTCCGCGGCATCTGCGCACTGTACAACACACACCTACACACTGTACAACACACACACCTACACACTGTACAACACACACACACCTACACACTGTACAACACACACACCTACACACTGTACAACACGCACCTACACACTGTACAACACACACCTACACACTGTACAACACACACCTACATACTGTACCACACACACCTACAGCTGCTAAAGCATAATCAGGCTACAGCCGTTGTGTATTTTATTATGTGAAGCACTAAATGGTTTTAGAAAAATATGGACTCTTTGTAGATATCTACTAAACTAAAGCAAATAAAGAGAGTAGGCCTGTTATACTGAGTGATATATATTCTACACACTGCTCTGCTTTCTGCAGGGCCTCACAGCTGTTCTCTCTGTAAACATTGCGTTGCGATGAGAGCAGGTTCTCAAATAATATCCAGGGGATGCATGCAGAGCTGTCATTGGCTGAGATAAGTCCGGCCGTGCGTCACGCCTCCACCGTTCCCGGAAATGCATCCGCGGAGGAGCCGTGGAGGAACCATCAGTGTATCCTCGGTTATAGCTCCTCCAGAGAGCCTCCTCGATGCTCGATCCTCGGTCCTCGGTGTGCATTTAGAGAAATGAGACGTCCTTCAAAATGGCGCGCTGAAATTCATTTCCGGGTCACTACCGGAGGACCGAGGAGTCGAGGAGTCGAGGAGGGGAAATTTGAGTATTGAGAAGCCTCTTGTGTCTTCTTCTGCTGTTGCCTTTAGTGTTGACTTCCTGTCTGTCTTCTTCTACTGTTCTTCCCTTTAGTGTTTACTTCCTGTCTGTCTTCTTCTACTGTTCTTCCCTTTAGTGTTTACTTCCTGTCTGTCTTCTTCTGCTGCTCCCTTTAGTGTTTAATTCCTGTCTATCTGCTTCTGCTGTTCCCTTTAGTGTTTACTTCCTGTCTATCTGCTTCTGCTGTTCCCTTTAGTGTTTACTTCCTGTCTGTCTTCTTCTACTGTTCTTCCCTTTAGTGTTTACTTCCTGTCTGTCTTCTTCTGTTGTTCCCTTTAGTGTTTACTTCCTGTCTGTCTTCTTCTGCTGTTCCCTTTAGTGTTTACTTCATGTCTGTCTTCTTCTACTGTTCTTCCCTTTAGTGTTTACTTCCTGTCTGTCTTCTTCTACTGTTCCCTTTAGTGTTTACTTCCTGTCTATCTGCTTCTGCTGTTCCCTTTAGTGTTTACTTCCTGTCTGTCTTCTTCTGCTGTTCCCTTTAGTGTGTATTCCTGTCTGTCTTCTTCTGCTGTTCCCTTTAGTGTTTACTTCCTGTCTGTCTTCTGCTATTCCCTATAGTGTTTACTTCCTGTTCTCTGCTGTTCCCTTTAGCTAGCCAAAAAGAGCAGACCTCTGACATGTCTAAATTGACCAATCAGAATTGGGTATTCAACCAAACTTCCTGATCTCTCTCATGGCTGCCTTTACACTCCTACATTTAAGCTTCTTGTAGAAAGTGAGTGTGGTAAACCCCTGAAAGTGTATCATGAAAATGTAACGGGACATTCTGTAACCTGCACCGCGCTTAAAAAACGTGTGAAATTGAATGAAGCTCCTGTCCTTATTTTGCATACTGACACTAACCGGTCGACAGAGACAGAGCGCCGGCGGGAAGACGCTCAGCTGGACACCTTGTCACGGACGGAGAGGAAGTGAAGAGGAAAGAGATCTGTGAAATGAGAGGTGAGAAAGACACAATGTGCCTTATAGAGCTAAACACCAACACTGCAAATGGAAAAGTCTGCAGGTCGATCATAAAAGGGAAGAAGTCACCGTGTTCCTTTCATAAGAAAAATACTCTGGTTTCGTTTCATCAGTGTTGAAACGCTTCACTTTCTTCTAGTCTTCTTTCCTAGCTCAACATTTTCCTCCTTTCTTCCTTTTCTGCTTTCTTCTTTCCTTCTCAATTTCCTTTTTCCTAATACTGGTTCCTATTTTTCTTACCTCCTTTCCCTCTTATTTAAATGGGGCCTATTCACAGGTGTATATCAGTATGTGGTGTCTCTACTTTAAAGAGTCCTCTCCTGCTGATGTTCAGGTGTGTATCAGTATGTAGTGTCTCTACTTTAAAGAGTCCTCTCCTGCTGATGTTCAGGTGTATATCAGTATGTAGTGTCTCTACTTTAAAGAGTCCTCTCCTGCTGATGTTCAGGTGTGTATCAGTATGTAGTGTCTCTACTTTAAAGAGTCCTCTCCTGCTGATGTTCAGGTGTATATCAGTATGTGGTGTCTCTACTTTAAAGAGTCCTCTCCTGCTGATGTTCAGGTGTATATCAGTATGTGGTGTCTCTACTTTAAAGAGTCCTCTCCTGCTGATGTTCAGGTGTGTATCAGTATGTAGTGTCTCTACTTTAAAGAGTCCTCTCCTGCTGATGTTCAGGTGTATATCAGTATGTGGTGTCTCTACTTTAAAGAGTCCTCTCCTGCTGATGTTCAGGTGTATATCAGTATGTGGTGTCTCTACTTTAAAGAGTCCTCTCCTGCTGATGTTCAGGTGTGTATCAGTATGTAGTGTCTCTACTTTAAAGAGTCCTCTCCTGCTGATGTTCAGGTGTATATCAGTATGTGGTGTCTCTACTTTAAAGAGTCCTCTCCTGCTGATGTTCAGGTGTATATCAGTATGTAGTGTCTCTACTTTAAAGAGTCCTCTCCTGCTGATGATCAGGTGTATATCAGTATGTAGTGTCTCTACTTTAAAGAGTCCTCTCCTGCTGATGTTCAGGTGTATATCAGTATGTAGTGTCTCTACTTTAAAGAGTCCTCTCCTGCTGATGTTCAGGTGTATATCAGTATGTGGTGTCTCTACTTTAAAGAGTCCTCTCCTGCTGATGTTCAGGTGTATATCAGTATGTGGTGTCTCTACTTTAAAGAGTCCTCTCCTGCTGATGTTCAGGTGTATATCAGTATGTGGTGTCTCTACTTTAAAGAGTCCTCTCCTGCTGATGTTCAGGTGTATATCAGTATGTAGTGTCTCTACTTTAAAGAGTCCTCTCCTGCTGATGTTCAGGTGTATATCAGTATGTAGTGTCTCTACTTTAAAGAGTCCTCTCCTGCTGATGTTCAGGTGTATATCAGTATGTAGTGTCTCTACTTTAAAGAGTCCTCTCCTGCTGATGTTCAGGTGTATATCAGTATGTGGTGTCTCTACTTTAAAGAGTCCTCTCCTGCTGATGTTCAGGTGTATATCAGTATGTGGTGTCTCTACTTAAAGAGTCCTCTCCTGCTGATGTTCAGGTGTATATCAGTATGTGGTGTCTCTACTTTAAAGAGTCCTCTCCTGCTGATGTTCAGGTGTATATCAGTATGTAGTGTCTCTACTTTAAAGAGTCCTCTCCTGCTGATGTTCAGGTGTATATCAGTATGTAGTGTCTCTACTTTAAAGAGTCCTCTCCTGCTGATGTTCAGGTGTATATCAGTATGTAGTGTCTCTACTTTAAAGAGTCCTCTCCTGCTGATGTTCAGGTGTATATCAGTATGTAGTGTCTTTACTTTAAAGAGTCCTCTCCTGCTGATGTGTAGTGTCTCTCCTGTGACATGTCTCCATGCTCTAATGTTCAGAAAGCTCTTTATTTTTCTCATACTCATACTGCTCACCTTCCCTATCTTTGCTAGGACATGAAGTTACAAAGTAAAACCATCATGAAGAAGAAGGGCGAAAAAAGGGAACCATCCGAGGACGTGAATCCCAGAGAGAGAGAGCGTTCTCAAACTCTCCGCCGGCTGGTTAGTCTGTTCTGGAGTTAGAAAAGACGGCCTGATTTTTCCAAAGGCACCGAGTCCCGCTTCCCACTCGTCTTTGCCCAGGTGACCCTGCCGAGGTCGACATGGGTGACAAGCAAAGGAGCTGAAGAATGTGCTCCTGTCGGGTTCGTGGAGGAGAGAAACACACACACAGGGATATGAAATATTATCAGTTCTGTTGATTGAGCTTATTTGGGTCTCCTCGTATTTCTGCACTATCAGCTGTTCCTGTTCAGAGGGGGATTTGATGACGGCTAATACACTGCACCTGCTAAATAAAGCTTCCCCTCCACCCTTCCCCTAACGGCAGGACAGGACATCTTACCTCAAGGCTTTTTGAACAGCTTTGCTAATTTAGCGTACTTTTTAAAGGTCGTGAGCTAATTTCAGAAGGGTGGCGTTCTGTCCGGACGTCCGCTCGACCTTCATCGAATTCTTCCTCTCCTTCTCCTCTGACGTCAGCCACCGCAAGCAATGGCCTGTTTACAGGATATTTAAAACATGATAAGCACCATTAACCATTCTTTTAATGAACAGTGTGTCATTAACTCAAACACTGACAGGTGGAGTGCTAATAGAAAGTTACAATGAGGCAACGCTTCATGTGATAGATTGACACTGGTTATTAACTGCCGATAATAACAACACAGCTCCAAACTGTGGATGGTTGTAAATACATTTAGGGGAGAAAGGCGGTTTGTACAGCAGACTGCACACAATAATATCTACTCGTAATGAGCAACAGGGATTACATTGACAGTGAAATTAAATAGTTTGGCTTTTTAGCTACCGTAAAATAATATGCATTTATTTTGATCTTTATTCAAACAGGAAGCTGATACAGAGAAACATCTTCAAAACGAATAACTAACCTGTAACTCTGTATGAGAAACAACATGCAACATCATTTATCACATAACAGTGAACCTCTTCCCTTTTAAAACTGATCTTTCATAGTGTCAGAAGTTGATGTGAAACTAATAAAACAGAAGTCATTACATACATCCATCTTCTCCCGCTTCTCCGTGGTCGGGTCTCGGGGGTAGCAGTTCCAGCAGAGAGCCCCAAACGTTCCTTTCCCCTCATCAACCAGCTCTGACTGGGGGGTCCCAAGGCGCTCCCAGGCCAGCGAAGAGATATAATCCCTCCACCTGGTCCTAGGTCTACCCCTTGGTCTCTTCCCAGCTGGACGTGCCTGGAACACCTCCCTAGGGAGGCGCCCAGGTGGCATCCTAACTAGGTGCCCGAACCACCTCAACTGGCTCCTTTCGACGCGAAGGAGGAGCGGCTCAACTCCGAGTCCCTCCCTGATGACCGAACTTCTCACCTTATCCCTAAGGGAGACGCCAGCCACCCTGCGGAGAAAACCCATCTCGACCGCTTGTATCCGCAATCTCGTTCTTTCGGTCACGACATTACATACATTGCAATGCTAAATATAAGAAGTTCCTCTATTGATCCACTATAAAGGAATCTCAAATTGCCCCACAAGGGAATACAGTTATCATAAATTAAATAAATGTAAAAATGGCTATAGACACCCGGCTGCAAATAACATTGTTTGATTTGCACACCAAATATAGCATCCGTCTTACATTATACCCACGCATTTTAAATGTACTCTCCTAATACAAATATGCATCTCCACTAAAATAAAGAATTAAGTGTTTCTTGATGGATTGGAAAAATGATCCTCCCACATAGAATTAGTTAACCATTAAGAAAAGTATTGGATTATTGACTATGGCTCGGTCGATACAGTGGTACTCAAGTACAAGATCTGAGTGCTTCTCCTTTTACTCAAGTACAAGACATGAGTACTTTTACTCAAGTACAAGACATGAGTAATTATCCTTTTACTCAAGTACAAGACATGAGTAATTATCCTTTTACTCAAGTACAAGACATGAGTACTTTTACTCAAGTACAAGACATGAGTAATTATCCTTTTACTCAAGTACAAGACATGAGTACTTTTACTCAAGTACAAGACATGAGTAATTATCCTTTTACTCAAGTACAAGACATGAGTAATTATCCTTTTACTCAAGTACAAGACATGAGTAATTATCCTTTTACTCAAGTACAAGACATGAGTACTTTTACTCAAGTACAAGACATGAGTAATTATCCTTTTACTCAAGTACAAGACATGAGTACTTTTACTCAAGTACAAGACATGAGTAATTATCCTTTTACTCAAGTACAAGACATGAGTAATTATCCTTTTACTCAAGTACAAGACATGAGTACTTTTACTCAAGTACAAGACATGAGTAATTATCCTTTTACTCAAGTACAAGACATGAGTACTTTTACTCAAGTACAATATCTGAGTGCTTCTCCTCTTACTCAAGTACAAGACATGAGTACTTTTACTCAAGTACAAGACATGAGTAATTATCCTTTTACTCAAGTACAAGACATGAGTACTTTTACTCAAGTACAATATCTGAGTGCTTCTCCTCTTACTCAAGTACAAGACATGAGTACTTTTACTCAAGTACTTGATCCGAGTACTTTTCCTTTTACTCAAGTACTTGATCTGAGTGCTTCTCCTTTTACTCAAGTACAAGACATGAGTACTTTTACTCAAGTACTTGATCTGAGTACTTCTCCTTTTACTCAAGTACAAGATCTGAGTGCTTCTCCTTTTACTCAAGTACAAGACATGAGTACTTTTACTCAAGTACTTGATCTGAGTGCTTCTCCTTTTACTCAAGTACTTGATCTGAGTACTTCTCCTTTTACTCAAGTACAAGATCTGAAAACTTTTCCCACCTCTGATCTTAACATTGCATTTTTACTGAATACATGCGATTATACCAATACAGATAATTGATTTAAGTTCACTTCTACCCTGAACTCTACAGCCCTCGACCAATCAGAATGAAGCATCACCTATCGCTGTGGGGCTCCCTGTCACATAAACAAACACAAACATAGTTGGAGCTGTACAGACGGAGCAGCAGGGGGAAGTTTACTGAGTCGTCCTTAATCTTAATAACCTTAATCTGGTGTAAGCACAATGTAAACTTGCTGATGGCGACCTCAACAACACGAGGTTGCTTGTGATGCATTTATGCTCTGATCTGCTCCCAGAGGAGGAGGTGTAGTGAGGGGAAGGTGTAGTTAGGGGAAGGTGGAGGGTGGGGGGGGGCACCACATGTGGACAAACAGACGTAAAGGGCGATTCTGCACAATCAGCTCCCTTCTGACCCGCAGACCTTGATCAACGCTCGAGGCGATTCATAACAACACGCAGGCAGGTCGTTACGTGAGGGATACAAGTGATGACAACAAACAAACATCAGCAGCAGCAGAGGTCGTCGGGAAGTCAGCCGGGGACAGAGGTCAAAGGTCGGATCATCAGGGAATAGAGACACCTCTTTAAAGGATAGTATGTTTTCCTGTTGACGCCTGATTGCACAGTCCTCTGTATTGTTTTGCACATCTATGTTAATGCTACCTTTATGACGTGTCTTTTTTCCCCGTTTTCTTCGATGTGTGATTTTTTTATTTTTGAGATTCAAGTCAGAATTGGTGCTTTTTTCTCATAACTTTTGAAGAAAGTGAGATTTTGAGCTTCTCACAATTTTGTCACACTGTCCTGAAATTGGTCCAGATGGACACACGAATATGGAATTGTGAATTTTGCACGAAGATGGCCCCGAACTTGGTCAACAGCCAAGCAACAGCCAAAGCAAGTACGATGCCTACAGAAGGCCACACGATGGCACCCGAACCACCCACGGAAATATGGTCGTAGACTTTACTGATGATTTAGAATGTATCCAGACTCAACGTAAGAGCTTGTGGCTCTTCGGGGAGTGCTAACATTCAATCTAGGGCTGTCAAACGATTAAAATGTTTAATCAGATTAATCACAGCTTAAAAATTAATTAATCATGATTAATCACCATTCGAACTATGTCCAAAATATGCCATTTATTTATGTATATTGTTGGGAATGGAAAGATAAATGAAAGAAGGCGGATATATCCATTTAACATACAGTATCTATGTTTATTATAACATTTTTCTGCATGTCAAAATGAAAGACAACCCACACACCTATCAATCATCAAACCGTGGGGTCTTAATTCATTACGTCTTGATTTCTATCAACGGGGGAGTACTTCAGGAAAGTCGACAGAGGGGGGGGGGGGGGGGGGGCTAGTGGAGTACTCCGTGACCACAGAGTGTGAACGTTGTGATCAGCTGTTTTAGCGCAGTTCTCCAGTGAAGGGGGGAGTCTCCCTCCGCAGCCGGTTGCCGTAGTTTTGGCACAGTTCCGTTGTACAGACCGACGTTAACAGCAGCCCTGTCTGTGCACACGGAGACCGACTCTGTCGTCCGGTGATCTAACCGCCTTCTGGAAAAGCTTCACAAGTACGTCGGTACGCAAATGCGCTTTGTGACACAAGTGACGGTACGCATTTCAGATTACGCACATAACCTGCGTACCAGTTATGTGCACCCCTGTACCAGAGCCATATTATTACTATTATATGGCTCTGCCCTGTACGACAGCAAAAGTATTCTGCGTCGGGACTTCCTGCAACAACACCACGCCGTTATCAAAGATGTTCTATTGAGAAGACGATCACTACGTCACAAAGGTTTTCAAAACCATGGCTACTGAAATCAATCTTACTAACTGCTGTCTGTGAAATTTACTCCGCGCGAGTTGGCAGACTTTATTTTGCTTACTTTAACATAATTTTTCATGGTGGGGCTAAGCCATTTCTTGGTATGGGTGTAGCCTACCCCAGCCATACCCTGGCGCTGCCACTGGTGGCACGTATGGGGCGGGCCATTCTGCACATGCGTTAAATGCGTTAAATATTTTAACGCAATTAATTCAAAAAATGAATTACCGCCGTTAACGCGATAATTTTGACAGCACTAATTCAAACATACACTTTATTCCTTACTTTCTCCGTCTTTATATGCAGATTAGAAGATATTACTTATCTCCGTCATGTTGTTTCCATAGCAACAACAACAACTTCCTGTCAACAGCGTAAACTCGCCTTCAAAATAAAAGCATCTAAATAAAACAGGAAATTAACCTAAATTACATCTGGCAACGCCCTCTCAGGAAATAGTGGGAGGGCTTTACATCTCCAGCCACTGGGATCCGCTGGGTTTTTGGCTGGAATCCGTTTGGGTGGAGTCCTAACACGAAAATGAACCTTCACAAGGTCCTTCGGCAATTTTTTGGCATGCCAAAGATTTTGCCACCGCTCACGAAGTTGCTGCCGGAGCCTGAGAAACTCCATCGTCGGTCATGGCTTAAGATGCCCTCACGAATGGCCCGATGTTGTTACGATCAGAGCCGAATTTGAACATGTCCTTTATCGTGTGTCCTTCTGGTGTCAATGTCAGGACAGTGTGACAGGGGCTTTAAGGAAAGTCACATTTTGAGTCTCTTAAGTATTATGACTTTTTCTCAGTTTGTGAAAAATAATCAGATTTTGAGTTTATTCTCACAATCATGACTTCTCTCCCATCTCGAACTTTTTCTAAGAATTTTGAAAAAGTCAGATTTTGAGTTTCTCATAAAACTGACTTGAGCACAACATTCTGACTTTTTCGAAAATTGTGACACTTTTTTTTTAATTTTGGAGAAAAAAAGCCCAATTTTGAGTCTCTAAGAATCTCAACCTTTTTCACATAATTTTGGAAAAAAGTCAGATTCCGAGTTTATTCTTAGATTTCTGACTTTTCCTAGTATTCTCACATGTTTGGGCTCATTATGACTTTAGTTTCAGAATTCTGACTTTTTCAGAATTTTGGAAAAAAGTCAGGTCTTACATTTTTCCAAAAACTGACTTGAGGCTAACATTTCAGACTTTTTTTCTCAGAATGTTTATTTGGAATTTAAAAATCTGATTTTGTGTTTCATCTCAAAATTATGACTTTTTTCAAGAATCTCAACCTTTTTCTCTGAATTTTGGGAAAAAGCCCAATTTTGTGTCTCTAAGAATTCTGACTTTTTCTCAGAAATCTGATTTTAAAATATACCTCCAAATTCACCTCAACATTCTCTGTGTTTACATCAGGGTCCACCTCTTTACACCAGTCACAACACAGTCACATTGTTACGATTATTGTGTTATGTCACGTTTTGTATGTCTTGCTTTGGGTGTTTTTCTGTTCTCCCTGTCATGTTTTCTCCCTTGGTCCTTCTTCCTGTGTTTTTCCTCCCGTCGTTAGTTTCCCTGGTGTGTCTAGCTGTCTGATTGTGTTCATCTGTTGCCCTTGTGTTTCTCCTCCCCTGCCCGACTGTTTCTCGTCTTGTGATTACCCCTCCCTGTATTTAGTCTTGTCTCTTCCTGTGTTCAGTGTTGGTTTGTCTTTTGTCTGTGACTGAGTTCACTGGTGAGTGTTCTGTTTTGTCCAAGTATTTTTTCGTTATCCTTGAAATAAAGGCATTTTAAGCGTTATCTGCATTTGGGTCCTGCTTGCTTCACCCACCGTAACAAAAATAAACCCTGACACAGTCGGTAAAGATATGTAAAGCATTTGCATCTTAAACTGCGGCTGTGTTTTAATGAATTCAATTCCTATCAAGGTTATGTTTTATGGCAAAAAGAAGGAAAACAGCACTCGGACTACAAGATGAATGCAGTCAACACGGTTTTCATTTTCTTCACAACCTGAAAGGACACATCTGTATGTTTTATACAAACAGAGAGTGCTTGTTTACTTGGTTTGCCATTCAAAATAACCTTGACACATTATAACCTTTCAATAGAATATCTTTAAAGAGTTTTAGAATTAATATCTAGGAATTATACACACACACACACACACACACACACACACACACACACACACACACACACACACACACACACACACACACACACACACTTAAATAGCTTTTAACATAATTGTCAACCATCAAAGTTGAATGTCGTGGACTATTTTATGAGGAGGTATTTTTGTAAGATGACCCATAATTCAACATTGCAAGGGCTCCCAAGAAAAAAACCAATGGGATTCTGAATATTGCCGGAAATAAGATCTGTTGATGATACTTACACGTTTTGTTCAGCAGGATAATAAATGCGATCAACAGAAGTCAAAAGCTAACGTTACATAACAGTCACCTGACTTCACGTCCCCAATGCTAAGGGGGTGCCACCAGTTAGCAACCAGCATTTGTAAGACACTTAGAAGCTTCAAACATTCAGAAGTGGGGTATTTACTCACATATTTTACAGTATGTTGATAAATAAAACGTTAAAATCTGTTCAGCTTGTGTTAACAAAGACCTTTTTTACAGGCCTCTAACTGTAAACACGTTAAAAAAACATTGACTTCCAGACTCGGCAACATGAAACGCCAACATTTGACTACTTTTAGGGTTTTAGGGCTTATCCCTGCAAGTTAACCAAATCTCCAGCCAAAGCTCTTAATTTAAGAGCGTGTGAGTTGATCAATACATTTCCGTTGACCGTGTTGTATCATTCTTATAGCTCTCTTCTTTAGCATGCCGCTAGTCAGACCTTGGAGCTAACCTTACAGATGTAGCACCCCAGATAGGACTCACATGGGTGTGTCCCAGTCAAAAGCCCAGCGGATGCCAGTGGCTGGGGGTGTTGCCAAATTGCTAGAGGGCGTTGCCCAATTTCCCCATTTATGTAGTTGTTGAGTGGATCATACTCAGCGATCAGATTATTGACTATTGACGCTAAAACCATTTGCTCCTCGTGGTTTAAACGGAATCAGATAGAGCCTATTCGTCTGTCAGCATGTTATCTTGTTCCCATGCTGGGTTTTCAACATAATGAACACCTAGAGAAACACACACACACACACACCACACACACACACACACACACACACACACACACACACACACACACACACACACACACACACACACACACACACACACACACACACACACACACACACACACACACGTATCTTCTGTAATAAGGTGGGCCACAGTGGTGGTTTGAGGATATTCGATGACCCTCATTTACCTCCGCTGAGGTTTCGTTCTTCGACTGCTGTTCACTTCAGGCCGTCTCTCACTGTGTCTTTAAATACCAGCAGTCTGACAAAGGACCCCAGCGGTTCATGTTAAAAAAAGGGAGGACAGGGTTGTAAGTGAGACACACGGCATGTTTCACACCTTTTATTTCTTCTATTCTCACCTGCAAGACACCTCCTCCTGCGGGCTGCTTGGAAGCAAAGCTCATTTCACAGACGGGATTAAGCACTAAGACACACTAATGTGCAGCGAGAAGAAGTTTACCACAACCTTTTTCCATTAGCAATGCTTCTAAATTCAGCACCCTGAATAAATGTTTAAATGTTACCAGGTACAAGAAAGTTTCTGTTTGTCACGTCCATGCCACACACACATTGGAAATCAGTTTCAACAGGTGGTTTCAGCTATATGACTATTTGAAGTGAAAAACGATCAATTTTAGAGCTGAAATTAAGGGTTGTGTCACGGTGGGGTAAGGAGGCAGGACCCAAATAATGGGAATCAAGGAGTCTTAACAAAGTGAACTTTCATTTCCAAAAAAGCAGATGACAAAGCAACAACAAAGGAGGGGAAACACAGGAAGGAAGACAAAACACAAGGAGAACTATACACACGAAACAAAAATTATGACAGGTTAAAGAATTGCATGTTTTGTTCCCGTTATAACTGATTGTGTTCCTCAGTATTTTTTGCTCATCTCTGTTAATGCTACCATTTTGTTTTATTTAGAACAAATATATATTATTGTGTGATTTTATTAAATGTTGTTCTGAGATTCAAGTCAGAATTCAGACTTTTTTCTCAGAAGATTTGAGGAAAGTCACATTTTGAGTTTCTCATAATATCTCAGTTTTTACTTTTTTTCCAGGATTTGTAAAAAAAAAGTATAATTTTGAGTTTCTCATAATTCTGTCTTTTTTCAGATTTTGGGGAACAAATCAGATTTTGTTGATTTTAGTTTTCAGTCAACTAAGCACATATACAAACATAGTTCAGGCGAAGGTCAGTTCACGTATAAAAGGTACATATTACAAATAATCATTATACTAATTATACGTTGGTATTTAATCTTTTAGTCAGTAGAGCTGCTGTTGATTAGTTACACTGATCCTGAACAAAGTCACACATACAAAGTCAATACATTTATAGCATTAGATTTTCTCCATAAAACGATAACATTTCTTAAACAATGTATTATATAAGCTGAGCCAGCTGGGTGTTGTAACAGTTTATAATGTGGCACAAACTGAAAGAGAAATTCAACACACTGCTAATAAATATGTGGCGTTCATCAGAAGACCAGCACCGAGTGTGAAGTTGATCGGATGAACAGGGAGTCTGGACCAGCACCAGAGGCGTTCCAATACGCACAGGCGTTGGAGCTGTTCTTCATGAAATCCCAGAAGGATAAAGTGCTCTGACAAACAGTGCCATCTTTACGCACAAATATTATATAGGAATGAAAAGTCAATAAATAAACATGTTGTAAAAACTTTTATTTGTCTCCGCTCATATTGATATACACCTGAACATCAGCAGGAGAGGACTCTTTAAAGTAGAGACACTACATACTGATATACACCTGAACATCAGCAGGAGAGGACTCTTTAAAGTAGAGACACTACATACTGATATACACCTGAACATCAGCAGGAGAGGACTCTTTAAAGTAGAGACACTACATACTGATATACACCTGAACATCAGCAGGAGAGGACTCTTTAAAGTAGAGACACTACATACTGATATACACCTGAACATCAGCAGGAGAGGACTCTTTAAAGTAGAGCCACTACATACTGATATACACCTGAACATCAGCAGGAGAGGACTCTTTAAAGTAGAGACACTACATACTGATATACACCTGAACATCAGCAGGAGAGGACTCTTTAAAGTAGAGACACTACATACTGATATACACCTGAACATCAGCAGGAGAGAACTCTTTAAAGTAGAGACACTACATACTGATATACACCTGAACATCAGCAGGAGAGGACTCTTTAAAGTAGAGACACTACATACTGATATACACCTGAACATCAGCAGGAGAGAACTCTTTAAAGTAGAGACACTACATACTGATATACACCTGAACATCAGCAGGAGAGGACTCTTTAAAGTAGAGACACTACATACTGATATACACCTGAACATCAGCAGGAGAGGACTCTTTAAAGTAGAGAAACTACATACTGATATACACCTGAACATCAGCAGGAGAGGACTCTTTAAAGTAGAGAGTCTACATACTGATATACACCTGAACATCAGCAGGAGAGGACTCTTTAAAGTAGAGAAACGACATACTGATATACACCTGAACATCAGCAGGAGAGGACTCTTTAAATCTAAACGTATACACACACTTTGAAGTGCCTTATCTGTCGAAGGGTTAGGGTTATTAAGTAAGGAAAACGTGTTTAGATTTAGGGTTCATCCTTAACGATAATGTATTTCTGTGAAGATGATCACGTGAAAAGCGAGTAAACACAATGACACACCTTTGGCATCATACTCAGGTCGGACTAGCCCAGATGTGTGCGGAGGTTCAGGACAATAAACCTGTCGCAGAATGTGCTAGAAACCCTGCAGGAGGAAAGTGTGAAGATCTTTATCCGTAGACGTGATTCACAGTCAATAACTGAATACAGCAAAATACCCTTAAGTTGTTCTGCTACTGTCATTTAAGTTAACACAAATCTTAAGAAGTCAGAGTGTGGAGGCCTCCAGCTTCCTAACACCTGCCACATCTGCCTTTTTATACATCTAATAGATTATTAAAACCATCATCTCCTGGCCTCCTGACACAATCTCTCCTGCAGCTACTTAATGCAAAACACTTATGACTCTGGATGTTTAAGTCCATAAACATATCACGCTGCAAAACCTGTCCGCCTTGAGCAAGGTCTTAACTTCCATTTCAGCTCAGGGTGAGTCATGTACAGGGAGCTAAATGAGACATAATATAATCTTCTCCGAGAAATGCAAGGTCATCTTGAGAAGATACTTAACACGTGTAACATAGTGCACATATAATGTCATCCATCGGTGAACAGCAAGACAGCCCGAAGTGGGACGGATATTACGAAACGCACATTATAGATATTATTCTGATGTACAGTTACAAGATGTACCTAAAGACTGATTTCAATGCGGGTTAGATATATTCTTAAGTAACACAAATAGGCTGCCTTTAATTGATATCAAGTATGAACAAGTGAGCAGACTCTATTAGGGCTCCTAAATCAGATGAAATGCTGCCATTCAAATATTATGGATTTACATTTAAGACGATTAGAACAATTAGAGCCCAATATGACTAACATGTGAATAACTTTAACAGCTGCAGACTTAATGATTTGTTGCAAAGGAAAAACAAAACTAAGATGTATTCATTGCGTCGGATATAACTGCCATTATAACCAGGAAGTAGAAACCAAGAGAATCAGGGGTAAATATTTTAACACCATTATCTATATCGATATTTATTTTGTCGCTTTTGTTCTGTTTTCTTGACAGGTTTAGATGTATACTTTATTGATCCCAATTTGGGAAATGATTTCCTTTCAAAGGAAGCAGTGTGTTCAGACAATAAAATACAAATACTTAAAAAGTGGAATAGAATAGACCTTCGCCTTAATATATAGAATATAGAAAATGTCCAAAATACTACGGGAGCATACTGTATATACATAGGATGGTATATGATGTACAGATATACAGAAATGTGCACATTGTTCATGGATATTAAAGAAAGGAGACACTCAAATGGCAGTATTAACATCTGGTCATTTTATTAGGGCTAACATTTACGGCAGCTTTCCCAATGCTTTAGCTCAGGGTTGGGAAGTAGTTAGACTTCATGCCATTCATTCAAATATCATGATTTTATAAACTAACAATCCTCTGATTTCTCTCACCAGTTTGTCAATAATTTCTTCATACATAGCGACACGTGTTTTTGTTTTTATCTCTGCCTGAAATACAACTAAATACCAGTATTGTATCCCTGTGATAAGTTGTGATTAATCACAAGTCATTATTGTGATCAACGCAAAAATATTTTTTTTTATCGACTGATTTAATTTTGTTTAAATAGTTGAACAGGGTTAGGGTTAATAAGTACGGAAGATTTAGGGACCAACTTTAAAGAGAATATTTCAACAAATTGTATTGAAATCCATTGCAAAGCTGTGAAATAAATCTCTCTCAGAAAGCAAGGCTCATGTCTGCCAGTGAAGTGAGTTCAATATGATTTAAATTATGCTTTGGTTTCATCTGTTTAACACTGATGGAGTTATCTGCATTGTGTTCCTCTTGTATTAACATAACACAAGCTTATATATTCCACAGGCTGCTCTGAAAGGGTCAATGTATATTCAAAACATTGTTTATTCGTCCGCTTGTTTCTGAATAAGAGTCAGAGTAAAATGAATAGTCTGACATGTTTTCGCAGAGCATCAATCTTACACTGCTTCAGTAGTTGATATTTCTGCAGTTAAAACACGCTGAATGTTTCCCTGACCTTTAGATACGTGTGGTTATTACTCGTTTGAGGGAAATTATGTTTTCTGATTCACAAACAGCCGCTGCCTCCCTTCACATTGAGCAATTTGCTGGTTTTGAAAATATTTCCACATCCCTGCCTGTTATTAATATTTCTGTGGATACAAATGAAACAGGCCAAAGTACCAAAAGAAAACAGATATATTTCCCTTTCATCCACCTCCTCATAAATACAGAGAACGTGGATTGAAAAAGCAATATTGAATCCCGATTGGCTGCTTTATGCACTGAGTGATGATGAGTTTGTTTCGTGATGACAGTAGGTCTAAAGATGCAGGTCTAACACCCGGAGGGAAATCACTGCCATTATACACACTGATGAAAAAATCAAATTACCTTCCAGTGAAAACAAGGTATGTCCGACAGCACTTGATATTGACTTTAGAGGGAAATGAAGAGATGCAGCTATGTCACATTTCAAAATGCATTCTCGCTGCACGATAGTATCCCAATTATTTCATGGCTACATACAAAATAAACCGACAATTTGACTCAACATATTGATTTAAAATGATTTCATTGTTTTAGAAATGACCGTTTGGATTCCCCTAAGAAATAAATGTTCTTCTGCTGTTCCCTTTAGTGTTTACTTCCTGTCCGTCTTCTTCTGCTGTTCCCTTTAGTGTTTACTTCCTGTCTGTCTTCTTCTGCTGTTCCCTTTAGTGTTTACTTCCTGTCCGTCTTCTTCTGCTGTTCCCTTTAGTGTTTACTTCCTGTCCGTCTTCTTCTGCTGTTCCCTTTAGTGTTTACTTCCTGTCTGTCTTCTTCTGCTGTTCCCTTTAGTGTTTACTTCCTGTCTGTCTTCTTCTGCTGTTCCCATTAGTGTTTACTTCCTGTCTGTCTTCTTCTGCTGTTCCCGTTAGTGTTTACTTCCTGTCTGTCTGTCTTCTTCTGATGGGGTGCGTGGAATTTTTTATTTTTTAACCAACAAGCGACCAACCTTTCTGTTGGTCGCTTGTTAGCAGACCCTTCACGCGATGGCAGAGCGAACAGGTACAGGCAGGGCCCATAGTGATCGCCCTATAGTTTAAATCTACTACCCACACATGAACATATGGAAATGGATTACTATTTAAAAAATTTTATGTATTTATAAATGTATTTAGGAACCTATCCATGTGATTTTTAGTGGGGGTCGACCTCAAATCCTCTAGGGGGGTCCAGGGGCATGCCCCCCCCCGGTAAGATTTTATTTTGGAGTTAAATGCATCAATCTGGTGCACTTTGAGGGGAAAATAAAGAGACTAGATCTATGGAAACACCTATATTAAACATTTCAATAATCATAAAATCATGGCCATAACCAATAACATACCATTTCCAATATGAAAAAAACACTGAAACTTGTTTATTAATTTATTTTTGGTTCATTTATAGTTGTGAGTGTGTCTGTGCTCCTGAATCAGCCTCTCCTGTCTCCCTCCTCTCCCCCTGCTCCTCTTTGAGGCAGCAGCAAAGACTAGTTTTCTCTCAACAAGTTTTAAAAGTGTATCTTACCTTTTTTTCACCTAGTTAACTTTTTATTTATTTATTCATGCATATTTTACTAATCACATGACATTTCATTTAGCTGACGCTTTTATCCAAAGCGACTTATAATGACCGATTACAGGGACATTCTCCCTGGAGTAACTAAGGACTAAGGGCCTTACTCAAGGGCACACTAGAGGTGGTGTTCCTGGCGGGATTTGAACTCACAGCCTTCCGATCTTCAGCCCACCTCACTATCCATTAGACCAATCACTACCCTCTCAAATGGAAATATGTGTTTACATAAATGGTGACCAAACCGTTTGAGACCCACTGAGACACTCAGAGAGTCCTTTACCTGAGCTGAGCTTATCCCAAGCTTGAATGACACACAGAGACCAATCAAGGGCTTTGATTTATGATCTGTATGACAGTGGCCATGTCGGCAGGCCACATCATGTAGACAGCCGGTCACCCTGTGTGAGGCAGGCCACTTAACAGGCCAGAAGGAGGCGAGATCAGAGCAAGGGAGCGAGGGATCATTGTTCACAAGTTAATCGATCGCAGATGGCGTCGTGGTCACGGACGGAAAAAAAACAACTAAATGGGTCGCGAAATATACTTGGGCAGCCGTTAATATACCGGGGCCCAAGTATAGTCTATGTGTGGGAAACCCTGGTATTATAATAATTCTTACACAACCTACACTTGCCTTGACTTTTGGGATATCTTTGGGCAGCAATGCCAGCAAATAACTCAAACCTGGAGCACATTGAGATCATGATAAGTTTAAAAACACTCCTTGAAGTGGCACAGTAAATTGCCCAAATAAAAAGTGCGGGTTGACAGTGATGGATTAGTTATCAAAGTCCCTGAAAACTAATGCTTACAGGAATGAAGAGAGGCCAATGACTGCTGGAAGGAAGGAACATCAATCTGCAAACTGAAGGTCTGATTTGGCCGTCTGCAGTCTGATTTCTTCAGCAACATATTTCATTACTCGATCCTCCTCCAGATTTCAGCGGTGGAGTTAAGATCCCCCCTTTCTTGTCAGTGTCAATATTGTCAAACAATTTTCAAAGAAAATCTGAACAAAACACGGTACAAGTGACGGAGAAAAATACATATTTACTGCTCCTCCTCCAGAGAGCGCTTTGTGAACAGAAAGAAAAGAAAGAGCTGAGGATGTCACACCGAAATAATCTAATCCTTTAAGCATGGGAGGAATATTGTAGCACGACGAGGCAAAGAAATAAAACAGCTGAGAATTAAAAATAATTCTGCTGAATGATGACAACCGCCAGCACAACAACATCGCCTCGGGCCACAACAATCAGTGGGAGAATAAAGAGAGAGACAGCCTCTAAATGAAAGACGGACAAGACTGAGAGGAAGTGAGAGCGGTAATGAAATAGAGACAGAGCGACAAAAAGTAGGAGAGAGATAACAGGGAAAAAATTAACAGGAAAGTGATGTAAAGTGAAGCCTGGAGGCCGACACCTGTCAAGGCCATTTAAACCTTTTTACTAAACCTTATCAGGACGAGTCGGGAAATGAGACATCCACGAATCCCCACTTCGTCCCTGTCAGACCGCCACGATCGGGACGTCGTCAAGGCGACAGCGGCGACCCGCGATGAATAAAACATGCTGAAAAAGTTCAGAGCTGTGACTCAGTGGAAATGTTCCTGACACTTCAGAAAGGTTTCAATAAAGTTTGGTTGCTTCTGACTGATTGAAGGAGGCGCAGATGGCCTCACATTTTATCTGATGTGTAATTAAAGGTCCCTATTGTACTGTTTTTCATCAATATATTGTAGGTCTCAGATATATACAAACATCTCTCTGAAGTGTTTGGCTCCAAATACCAAACAGATCATTGTAGCATTACCCATAATCCCCTCTGTTTCAGCCCTGTTCCAAAGTGCTGATACTGTTACTTCAGATGAAAATAAGGAGCCCCTCCCCACGCCCCTCTGAGAGAGATGTGGTTACAAAGAACACAATGGAGCTCTAGGAGGAGATTCAGGTGATAAGGGGGGGGGGGGGGGGGTTACCTTGGTTGCTGATTGGCTAATGGTTACAC
Source organism: Pseudochaenichthys georgianus (assembly GCF_902827115.2). NCBI lineage: Eukaryota > Metazoa > Chordata > Actinopteri > Perciformes > Channichthyidae > Pseudochaenichthys > Pseudochaenichthys georgianus. Next base: position 4,736,086 of record NC_047512.1, on the reverse strand, counting down.
AAGCCAAAACATCGTTATGACATCATCAAGTGGCCAAAATCTGATCAGCTCGTTTTCAGACAGGTTTTTATTAGGGCTGTCAAGTGAATGCGTTGATAACGCCACTAATTATTTTAACGCGATTAACGCATGTGTATTTTTTGTCCTCGGCCGCCCCGAAGTTTCAGAGCGCATCGAGTTTAAAATACCATCTACAAGCTGATGCTGACAGCCCCGCTGGCCTGGGCCCGCCCACATGCACGTCTGGCCCCCCACAGCCAATCAGCGCTTCATAGCGCAGAGCCGGGAAGCCCAGAAGGAAGTGCCACAAACTGCAGTTCATCTAGTGGCCGACAGGGGATGGATGCAAAAAGGAGCAATTCCCATAGACCCCCATGTTAAAATGCCCAACTTTACAGCAGAAATAAACATGTGTCTAGCCTGGATCCAATAAAACGTATTCTGGATATAGTTAGATTCCACCTTCATGACAATGGAATAGGGAGTGCATTTTTTTCCCGTGAGTTTTAATAGTAAGTAAAGTAACTTTTGCCGTGAGTGAATGAAAGTATTATTTCTTCTTGAGGTCTGCAGTTTAGCGTGTACACATTTGCTGAATATGAAAACACTCAGTGTGTGCCCACTGTGCGACTGTCAAGGATAAACAACCTGTGCCCCCGATATATGTTGTATGTATTATTGCTACACAAACATTACATTGCAGTTTAAGTGTCGCCAACTCCGTTTAAGAGATCTATCCCCGTCTGTGTGCGAGGGGGCGGGGCAGTTTACACACACACAGCTGCTACATCCAGCAACACACACACACGGAGGAGATGGCGGAGAGAACGCGCTCCGAGGTGGTTAAACTATAGCCGTGTCGATGGGGACAATGCTTGTTACCTAAAGTGGAATAAGAGTTTAGCATGTAAGGGCGGTAACACGAGCAATGTGTCTAAACATTTAGCAAAAGTGCTCCACATCCAGACGGATCCTGCACCGGGTTCCACTGTCTTTCTAGCAGCTCTGTAGCCCCGTCCACGAGGAACGTTTCCACGTCAGGTGTTATGTATGCTAGCAGCAACACACCGAGTTAACTACATGATACAAACATGGGTTAATGATTAGAGGTAACTGAGTTATTTAGTTTGTTAAAGTTTCAGCTATTCTGTTTACAATTCTGTCTTCACATTATTTAATACGATTTGTTAAAACATTGTTGTTTCTTTTGATGTGAAATTATTATGTATTTAATTTAAATAAAAAACAATGTTAGTTTTGTTCACAATTTGTTAAGTTAGTTGACCTTATTTTTTTCTCCAAAAGAACCGATAAGAGTTCTGTTAAAGGACCGGATCGATAAGACATAGACATACTCACGTGTACTATTAAAACGACATGTCGTTGTACTGGCTTACAGGAACAGGACAATATAAAAACTTGCTAACATTGTACATATAAATAAATAATAATGACGTGGTGCTGATAAAATTAAAGATAAAGTGTGCGTTTAAAATATAAAGACTTACTATACATATAAATAAAATAGACATACTATAACACATATGTGCTCTTTACACAGCGTATGTAATCTTTATGTTACTGGTCTGCTTGCTGTTCAGCAGTCTGATGGCTTGGGGAAAAAGCTATTGCAGAACCTGGCTGTTCTGCTCTTAATGCTGCGGAACCTCTTGCCGGAGGGCAGCAGGGAGAACAGAGCGGTGAGGATGAGTGGGGTCTTTAAAAACGTTCTGGGCTTTTGTCAGGCAGCGTTTCTGAGCGGTGTCTCTGATGGGAGGGAGAGAAACTCCGATGATCTTCTCTGCTGTCCTAACCACTCTCTGCAGAGACTTCCAGTCTTTGGCGTTGCAGTCTCTCGACCAGATGGAGATGCCGCCGGTCAGCACGCTCTCTGTGGTTCCTCTGTAGAACGTGGTGAGGATGGGAGGGGGGAGCTGTGCAGGAAGTGTAGGCGCTGCTGTGCCTTCTTAAATAGTGATGTAGTGTGAGTGGACCAGGTCAGACTGCTTGTGATATGCACCCCAGGAACTTGGTGCTGGCTGTAGTCTTCACTGCTGTGCCGTTGATGTGGAGTGGTGGGTGACAGTGCTTTTTGTTCCTGAAGTCGACAATGATCTCTTTTGTTTTATCGACATTCAGGATCAGGTTGTTGGTGTTACACCAGTCTGTCAGATGTGTCACCTCCTCCCTGTAGGCCTGTTTGTTGTTGTCCCTGATGAGTCCCACCACTGTTGTATCGACCGCGTACTTTATGATGTGGTTGGTACTGAACCTGGAGCATAAGCATAAGCGCTATCGATAAAAGTAGTAGTACCGTTAAAGCCTTAACGATACCCATCCCTATGTGGATGTTAGTTTTACACACATTCTGAGGCCGCCGTGCCTATGCTTTTTGTTTTCACTGCTAATGTATGCTTATGTTCTATTAGTGCATTAACAATTCATTAAAATCATTAATGAAGTTTCAGCTCAGACCCCACGCTTAATGTCTCCCCCTGGCCCACCTACATTTCTCCAGGCCCACCCACACAATAATTCCTGGCTACGCCACTGGGCACTCACTCTTCCACGCTCACCGGCAGGCACCGACTGGCCATGGGAGGACCGGGAGGGTGTGTGTATGTGTGGCGCGAGCGAGCGAGAGAAAGACCTTGCGTATATTGTTGTTGTTAGCATCTGGTGCTAGCTAGCTGTGCTAACGGATATAAGGAGCTGTTTCAATGAAAACAGAGGAGTGACATTTCGCCGACAACTGCGCCGAGCACTTGACTTTATGCAGGAAGCAGACAGTGGGACGGAGAAGTCAGCACACTCAGCACGGATAGTGCGCGCAACATGATTGCAGCGTCCAGGCAGCTCCCGTTCAAGCATATGCCTTGAGTTGCACATAGCTCCAACGATCCATCACACACACACACACACACACACACACACACACACACACACACACACACACACACACACACACACACACACACACACACACACACACACACACACACACACACACACACACACACACACACACACACACACACACACACACACACACACACACACACACACACACACACACACACACTTTGTATTGTATTATTGTATGAGAGAGGTTCCAGGTTGTTGTGTTTAATATTCATGAGAATATGTGTCATTGTTCAAATGATAATAAACATTAGCATAAAGCATATTTGTCTTACTTTGTCTTATTACAAACTTGAAAAATATCCCTCTAAGGAACATTTAGAACAGATAAAAAGTGTGTGATCAATTTGCGATTAACTATGGACAATCATGCGATTAATTGCGATTACATATTTTAATCGACTGACAGCCCAAGTTTTAATATAAATGGATCAGGACAAAAAGTGAGCAAAAATAAAGGGAATAATACGGGTTGAAGCTGGATGCATTTTTCCTTCAGGGATTCATTTTCAAGTGTGCATTTGTTCAATCCAGTATGCATAGGAACAAGAACACACACACACACACACACACACACACACACACACACACACACACACACACACACACACACACACACACACACACACACACACACACACACACACACACACACACACACACACACACACACACACACAGTCTGATGAAGGCTGTGACAGTTTTTGACGATCCCAACAAAAATATTCATTTATCTGCTTCACATCTCGCTGATGCAACCTGGAGTAAGACCAGTTCAAAGGATGTTGTCACACAGATAATAAAAACATGTTGGAAACTGAAAGGAATTATTCAGCAGTTGGAGGACGTCACTCTTAGAAATCTCATCTATGGCTGCTCTTCTACAGAGGGGTTTTATTAAGAGAACAAACACACCGCGTTAATTTCACAATCTCTCTGGTCACATGCAGCTGATTCAGAGGCGGGAAAAGTCTAGGAATTCATACTGAAGACTGTGATCTTTTTTCGTGTAACTGTAATGGGATACGGTATCAGAACGAGGCACTAATTGAAGCGGGTAAAATGAAGGTAGTTTGCAAGCATAAAGTTCACATTTCTTAGTACAATATTGATCTCAGGGCCCTAAAACTGCAACAGGTTGTTGAGGATAAAAGCACAGAAGAGGGTATTGTGGAGCTTCGGGTTTTATTGCACTGTCCTTGGCATTTCGGCAACAACATAAAACATTTCCACTAAAACAAATGTCACATAAAATACTCCCAATCGACCGAGGCTGCAGAGTGACAAGAACAAGGTTACCTGTTTGCTTTTATTGTCTGACTGGTGTCCACAGAGCGCCTTTTAATTATGTAATCACCAGCGCCCTTCTCAATTGATTCCAATGAGGAAAGAAAAAGAAAAAGCGCTGTATCCAGGGAATTTTCGTGCGGCCGTTTCGTGCGGCCGTTTCGTTCACTTTGAGATGAGATATATAAACCTTTCATAACAGTGCCATCACGAGAAATGCGTCGAAAAGCTTGTTTTTGGCCGTGTCTTTCAGATGGAAACTATCATAACAAAGGGCGATAAAGCCTGTTTGTTTGGAGCTGCGTCCGTCGGCCATGTTTTTGAGATATGCCCTTCAGCAATGGCGCTTTTTGGTCCTGGTGCAAACGGACGCAAGGAAAACAAACAAAGTCAAGAGAACCCACAGATTCTCTCTCACATCCACATCTCATCCAATTTTTCTAATACTTGGATATTTTCGCCAGTGTCGTGAGGAATCAACCTCGGTGATGAGTGTCATGAATCGCTGCTTTATTTAATGTGTGCATTATTATAGGCCCATCTTGAATCCTCCAAAACATATCTCAAAACTCACTTATTCACTTTCGCTTTCAAACTCTGATCAACAACCCCACCACCCCATTTGACTCTGCACTGGGATTTCTGTTAAGCTTCTTTGAGCATTCGGAAAAGCGCTATAAAAATCCCATGTATTATTATTATTATTATTATCGCTAGTATATCTTAAATAATCGCTCTCCCGGTGTTGTGTAATAGAAGCTTCGAACAAAGAACCAAACGAACCTTGTCCAAACTAAACGTGTTTACTTTTGATTAATGTAACAGTTTTCAACAAGAACGGTAGAAAACGGGAAAATGGACTCAACATACTCGTATTCATTTCCAAATCATAACAGGAACGAGTAAGACCAGACCAGGACACATAGTTGCACTTCAAAATAAAAGCATTTCCTTTTTTACATTCAACATTTAACCTTAACTTCTGTCAAGAAGCAAATAAACAAATATTTGTACTGCCTTAAATAAAAGAAGTTACAACACCCAGCTATCTTTTAGTGAATTTAGTGAATACAGACTGTAACCATCTGCATTTATTTGCTCCTCTCACACAGGTGCAGCACCTACAGGATAGTTAACCGTTGGCTGTAGTCTTGTGTTTTCACAACACGGATGTCTGTTTTGTGTCAGAGCCTTTAAGAGTAGTCAATTCCCCATTTCGCCTTCCTCACACAACTGATAGTTCAACATCAATCTGGACCAATCTTCATGGAGGTATTCTTCAGGGTTTTTTTTCACACCGTGAAAATAATAATGTAATAATGTCTATTCAGGGTATATATTGTGCTGAGATTTCTGCTGGGAAAATTATAGGTGTGTTATTGTTGATGGACACATAGCATTACATTCTGAAAACGCACAATGCTACTGGCATAGGATATACAGAGTGCTACATGATTGCATTATTCTAAGCAAGCATGAATGGAAAACATGTGAATAAAAAATGTCCACATGCAAAATACCATGCAATTATCAATCACAGCAATTCATATTACGTTGAAGTGTAGGAATTATCTTGACAAACAGCCCCAAAGTGTTAGTCTCGATCAGGGGTGGGGAACCTTTTTCCTATCAAGGGCCATTTCAATTTTCACAACATCCTCCGAGGGCCGTACAAATAATTGAACTCAACCTCTGCTAAAAAAACAAAAATCACAGCCCATTAATTTCACCTGTCTTTCATGCTGTGCAAAGAAAAGCGACCTCTTAATCCAGATATCTTTCTGTTTTATTTTCAATGTTGTTATGTTATGCTTTGGAGAGTCTGTAAAAGGCGTAAGGACCAACATTCAGACACTCATAGCAGGTACCTTGAATTCCAGGAATGTAATGAAAACTTAAATGCAACAAACTGAGGAACACTGGATACTACTACTACTACTACTAAGACAGCAAAACCAGGTGAACATAATCATTCGTCCTCCTGGAGAGTCCGACATTCTGCATCCACCTTTCTTTTTAATACTCGCCATATTACGTTTGCTGCTATCAATGACAGTGACACTTACGGTCTTGTTTAATATTGAAGACATGACGTGAGATATACCACGTGATGACACTGTTGTGTATTAGTAAAAATACATTAATGAAGCAAGGGACAGAGGATACGGGTACTGTTCAAGGAACCTGACCTTGGCCAGGAAAAACAGGCAGTCACTTGTTTAATTCTATTGCGGTCTAGATTTCTTTAAATTGTTTTATTGCAGTTAATTATTATTTGCGTGTGTTTATAAATTACTGTATACGGCCCAGAGGCCGGAGGATCCCCACCCCTGGTCTAAATCAACATTTGACATTAAGATAACAAGAAGCAGAGAGGCTAAAAGATTAAGGGTGACTGTGGCTGTGAGGGAGTGCCGTCTTTCAAGCAGAAGGTTGTTGTTTCGATCAACATGTCAATGTATCCTTGGGCAAGATACTGAACCCTGAGTTGCTTCCGATGGCAAACGGTGTGTGAGTGTGTGCGTGTCAGTTTCCAAGTGGTACTGCTCTGTAGGTATGTAAAGGGTTTTGAGGGGTCGTAAAGACTGGATACAGCGATATATAAGTACAGTCCATTTACCATGTCAAAGCCAGATATGTTTTATACAAAATACATTTTGAGGCGAAATACAGAAACTCAAGGATACTCAAGGCATTGCGATACCAACCTTTTACCTTGGGGTGGAAATTCCCAACACTTTGAAGTTCAACCAACACGTCTTCCAGAAAGCTAGACCAGTACCTATCAAGCTTTGAAACGGAAGCTGGAGAAGACAGCTTTTGTGGTTTCCAGTAAGATCTAAACTTGAGACTACCAGTTCGGTCTGGGATCCCTGAACCAGTGAAGACGTTGATGCTCTTGATTCGGTCAATGAAGAGTAGCAGCATTTGGAGATTACAGGTTGTGGAAAGACAAAGAGGGTGAGCTAGGAGCCCTGAGCCTGTTTTCCAGGTCTCAGGCTCGAAAATGACAATCCCAGAACAAATGACCATATCTTCCCTTCTAAAAGGGTTACATTAATAATCTTTTTTCTCAAAGTGATGATAAACCTGTGAGTTGGATGTAGAAAAGTCAGAATCAATATAGATGTTTTTTATTTTAAAGAAAATTCAGATTGAACATAGTAAAAACTGTAAATTATAGTGTCCGTCCAAAAATTGTGTTTTACTTATAGTGAAAACTACCCTTGGATGATGGTAAGGTAGACTAAAAGCTTTAGGAATCCAAAGTACAACAGATAATAAGTACCCTGTATCAAGCTTTTTAGAGAGGTTTAGCAAAAAAAAACCTCCACCTGTGAGGTGATTTGGGTGGAAATGGGGGTTTTTCCGTTTCTCTGGAACCCATTGGTCGATTTTGGTGATTGACATCTCTTTCTGACCGTTAGAGCCAATATAATCGAAGGGGAATCTCCCCTCTCACACACATGGTAAAACAGAAAGGTAGGGGCTTCGCGCCCAACGTTTTGCACCAGAGTGAAGCTGTCTCTAGCTCTGACATCTCAAAGCCGAAAAGCAGGTTAATTGCTTATGGATTATCAGAAATAATTTCAAAGGGACACAGACACTTTGGATTAACTTCAGCAGCGTTTTTATCGTTTTAATGCCATTGAAGACCACTTTTGACCAGACTACGACACAGGTGAGCCATGTTAGCATTTTTAGCTACCTAGCACCATACGTTTTGATGTCTGTTCTTGTTGTTATATCGGAGAGTTCGTATAATTGAGTGATAATGAAGGGTACCCCTCGATTCTGTGTCTCCGCACGATGTGAAACGATGTGTTGTTAGATGTGCAAATATAAATAAGGTTTTGTGTGTGAATTTCAGTGCAGTCATCAGTTAGCATTTTTCGCTCGTTGCTAGTTCAGAGGCTAAGCGTTAGCATTGTGGGTTTTTTTTTTTTTTTTTTTTTCAAATGATCAGTTAGATGAGTTTCTTCCCGTTACATGGATATAAAACATTCATAGTTTATTAAATGAAAATTCCCTCAGAGTCAGACACTGTTTCCTGCAAGATGTTTCAGGAGGGCCCCGGTACCGGGGTCTCTCGGGCTTAACAGGTTAAGACATTTTGTATTGACTCTTTTCTGATGTTCTTGCCTCAGTTATTGTCTATTTATTTTTCTCCAATACATATCTCAGAACAAGAATATCTTGTTATTGTTAATTTGTAAATTCAACATGTATATTTTCTACTTTCTTGTTTTTTTCTTGTCTTTTAATTTGTATTGTACAATGCCATGTATTTTTAAGCTGCTGCAACACAAACATTTCCCAACAATTGGATCAAGTACTATATTATCTTATCTCTTATCTTAACAACTTTAGCAGAGACCTATATTGGGAACGCGATGAACGAAACTTAACCTCTTTGCGACTTCATTGGGAGTTTAGTTTATACATTGGCGATCGGCTCGATTAGTCCTATATACTTCAAGATTGTCCATAACATCTCAGCTTTTGATGCCTCAAAAGTAGAGCCTGTCAGACGTTCAATCCGTAAAGCTCTGAACTTGCAAAGAAAGCAAATATTTGCCTCGAGAGACATTTCCAAACCCTTTCTCTTCCCAAGAACAATCAGAAAGTTAAACTTGATGCCAGACAAATCCGCAGATCTGTGGATTGCTTCTGGCACAAGTTAAGAGACGTTAAGTGAGGATTATCCATCCCCCACTGAGCGTGAGATCCCAGGTTCTGCTCAGTATTCTCAGTATTCATTCATCGAACATCATTTACTCTTCTAGTCAAGAAATATGAAAAATACTAGTCCTGGATTAAAACATGGCTGCTACAGAGTTGGGTCTGAACGGGTCTTGCACCATCACTGTCACTCTACTGTCACTACTGCATCTGATAAAGGCAAAAAACCCAAAAGAAAATTGAAAAATATATGCTGTATATACACAATCTACGTGACCGGAGTACAGCAGATCCATCCATGAGAAAAGCCTCAAAATTAAATAAAAAGCAGAACAATAAATAACCTGAAAGCGGATCCAAGCACGGCTCGGACAAAATGAATCTGTCAATCACACAGAGAAATGATTGGATTGTTTTGTGACAGTTACTGTTTCCACTTTTTGTATTTGCTCACATCATCTGGTGTTTGTGTGATATTCATTTTAACATATCTCAGTAAAAATAAGTATAAGAGCTTTGGTTTGTAGAGCGACGTGTACACAGGAGGAATAAAAACCCCATCAGTATTAGGAGGATGAACTCTGAATAATTTCTGCAGCTACTCAATCTGCACTTCTTCTGTATTTAAGAGAGTTTTACAGAAGCACAATTTTTTCGGTCACAAGAGAACGAAGAGCTTCCGTGCGTCGTTTGAAACCCTCGTAATCTGCCCTCAGAGGCATTTTCACAACAAATTAGACTGCCACGTTTCATGTATAATTACAGTTTGCCCTTCAGATCAGGATTCAGTTTAGCAGTCCTGCTGGATTTCACACTGTCCAATAATAACTCCTTACATTTTCTGTCACACATGCATATTTGTATCCCTGCTGGCAGAAGTCTGGTAGCGTGAAGTGGGTTGTTCTGCTCCAACGTGGTGGTCCAGAGTGAGACATCTCAGCAAGGACAGGCTGCATGTTTATGACTTTTGCAGTCAGAAATGCATGATCCCCAGAGGGTGAACTGTAATGGTTTTTGCAACCTCTTGACATGTTCTCTAGCGCCACCATCAGGACATATTGTACAGATTGACAGGCAGCTGTAATGAACACTTTGGCCTCTGGAGGGCGCTAACAGGATTTTGTGAGCTCTAAATTAACTTGCACTGTGAAATTTTCCTATCAGAATGAACACACACACACACACACACACACACGTTGGATTTAACGTAATCCCAAATACACTGTCCTGCTGCCTCAAATACCAGCAGTATGTAAACTAGGCATTGCTGAGTAGTAAATATAAACATACTGTAGCGGCCAAAATCATATAGAACTAAAACAGCCGCTGAGGCACTAGTTAGCGGATATTACGCAGAGCAATGATCCAGGTCCAGACAAGATTCTCCTTTGTGCATTTATTATGATCCAATATCATTGACAATGAACAGGTTTCCTATGGTTGGTTCCTTTAAGCCTTTCCTATGGCTTTCCTTTCTTGTGGTTGGAAAAACCCTGGTAAAAAACCGTTTGCCTACTAGTGCTCTGCCCCCACCTCCACCTGTCTCCAATATATACAATTACACCAGGTGCTCTAATCACCCAGTGCCCAAAACATGCCTTCAAAATAAAAGCATAGAAACTACTTTAACTTATGACGCTAATTAAGAATACATATAAATGATAATAATAAACACTATAAACAGCAAGAAAATAAATGTTTAAACTATTAAATAATATAAAGATATATAGCTCCAACATTCCGGCCCCTAATTGTGGCCAGTGTAAACACGCAATTACTTAAATATATATAAATGGAGCTATACTCTATCTTTATCCTATCCATACAAATAATCTGCATAGCTTTCAGGCAACAGCTTCCTGGAAAAGAAATGGAGAGAAAGAAAAATAATCTAAAGAAACAAAGAATAAATGTTCATGATGCTACGCTGCTGCATCCAGGAGCAGGCGGATCTTCAAACCGGTCTCTCCATGACACTGGTCTTCATTTGGGGCTCACAGAGCTGACCAATCCTTTTCCGTCCTTCCCTTCATCCAGGGTCCACTTGTATTTGCAATGAAGAACATATCTCCCGTTGGAAATTATTTTCTGAGCCTTTTCCACTCTCTCCGTCATCCAAATCCTCTTCATAAGGAGGCTCCTCTGTGTCTCCATCACTGTTCACACAATCTATCTGGAGGTTGGAAAGCATTTCTTCAACCTGTGTTTCGGTCTGATGTGTATGACTTTGTTGACTCTCTGATGTCTTGGAGCTGGTCTTCTCTTTGTGGTTTCTTCCCTGCTCCTCACTCTGTTGAGCAGGAAAGCAGTGCTTTTCCCATTGCACTGCTGATGTTTTTTCTTTTGAATCATGATGAATGTGAAGTTTGATGAGCATCTTCTCTTGTTGATCCACTGCAAGCTGGGAGGTTACTACAACAGGGCAGCTAGAGCTGAATCCATTGTCCTCTCCAGGTCCACCGGCCCCAGTATGAACACTTGTCTCTGACTGTCCAGATGAAACATGTGCTTTGTTGAAGGATGTGCCTGTATCCTCATCTTCAATGTGAATGGCTGACCGTTGCTTCTGGTGACACACACTGCACTTCAAATATCTCCAATAGTCTTTGATTATGTGACCAGCAGGGCAAACAAAACTAGATCCATCCACCTTTATGTGATTTGTTTCCTCATTTTCTATTTTCATATTGAAGCTTGAACATGTATCCTGTGAGTGGTGGTTGTGTTGCAGATGTCCATATTCTACTTCATGTTCTCTGTGCGAAAACTGTGACTCAGACTGGTCACCTGTAGGCCTGTTTGTGTCAGGCACAAATGTTTTTGCTCCAGCACTGAGTGTGGCTTCCTTTCGTCCCCTTTCCAAATAAGAATGCATGCCATTGGGACTCACAGATGAGTTACTTGCAGCACGAGACCTTCCAGAGCGTCTTAGCACATTCATTTTAGCCCTTGATGCGGCTATTTCCACTTCCATTTCCAATTGCTCCCTCTGTTTCCTGAGCTCTTCCTCCTTTTTCCTGAGCTCTTCCTCTTGTGCATGCTTGTCTTTTAATAACATTTGTCGTGCCATGAGAGCGGCCATGTCAGCCTCAGCCTTGATTAATGCAGATGATCTGTATGATAGTTTGACTACTTTCTGTGATCTGGAATTATTGTCCTTTAAACACAACATGTGTGGTGCAATGTCCTTAGGATTTACCTCGTCAGAAGATCCACTTCTGTCCTGTGATGTGGCGTCTTGCATCGTTTTTCTTTGATTGGCGTTATTTAAATATCCAAATTTGTTATTTTAATCCACAGGAGAAAACGCTGATGCATGCGCATGCCTGCGCGTCAGAGTGCGTAATCACTGTGTGCACCTGTTCCCACGGTCCGACTATTCTTTAAACGTGTTCCACTGTTCATTCATATGCGGCGAAACAATGACTCCAGCACTCCAATAGTGAGGCCGTTTTCCTATACAGCCACTGGAGAAAATGTTCACGTACCGCCCATGTTCCTGTGCCGTTGTTGAAGTCCGTCCAGGGCCCGGTGTGTCTTTTAAAGTGAAATCCAATACTCCACTTCAAACGCGGGCAATCCAAAAATCCACAAAAAATAACTTCAAAAAACAAGTCCGCTTTCACGGCACGGTTTTTTACTTTGTAGCGGCCAAAATCATATAGAACTAAAACAGCCGCTGAGGCACTAGTTAGCGGATATTACGCAGGGCAATGATCCAGGTCCAGACAAGATTCTCCTTTGTGCATTTATTATGATCCAATATCATTGACAATGAACAGGTTTTCCTATGGTTGGTTCCTTTAAGCCTTTCCTATGGCTTTCCTATCTTGTGGTTGGAAAAACCCTGGTAAAAAACCGTTTGCCTACTAGTGCTCTGCCCCCACCTCCACCTGTCTCCAATATATACAATTACACCAGGTGCTCTAATCACCCAGTGCCCAAAACATGCCTTCAAAATAAAAGCATAGAAACTACTTTAACTTATGACGCTAATTAAGAATACATATAAATGATAATAATAAACACTATAAACAGCAAGAAAATAAATGTTTAAACTATTAAATAATATAAAGATATATAGCTCCAACACATACAAACCGTAGAAAATAACTTTAGAGTATTTAAAGAATACACAATAAGTCCGGATATACAATGTACTGTCTACTCCTAACTGTCTTCAGTTCTTTTAAGTCATTTAAGAATAAAGAAATGAAATAGTGAGATATTTGAAAGACAGAGCAGAATAAGTCCTAAAACCTTGAAATTAGTCAACATTTTACCACTTCCTGTTTCCTCGTCTCAAAGTCAATGGTTTTCTAAACGTGTTTTTGGTTGGATGCCTAAACTAAGGTCTGTGGTTAACAAAGGCTGAAGAGATGTTTATTCTATGTCATATATTCATTAGTAAATACCCCACTGGGGAATAAAACTGTGGATGCTAAGGAGTGACTACATGAGACGACATAGCCTAACATTAGCTTTTTACTTCTGGAGAATATATTTACGATTCAACTGTCACAAAATAATTGTTAATATGTGTGGATTTTCCTTTGAAAAAAATCTGAAAGAATCACAAATATGTGTTTGCCACAATCTTTTTTTGTGCAAGAATCCAATAGATATCCAATAAATTACCTATATATCTATCTATCCATCCATCCATCCATCCATCCATCCATCTATCTATCTATCCATCTATCTATCCATCTATCTATCTATCCATCCATCTATCTATCCATCTATCTATCTATCTATCTATCTATATATCTATCTATCTATCCATCCATCTATCCATCCATCCATATATATATATATATATATATATCCATCCATCCATCCATCTATCTATCTATCTATCTATCCATCCATCTATCCATCTATCTATCTATCCATCCATCTATCCATCCATCCATCCATCTATCCATCCATCTATCTATCTATCTATATATCTATCTATATATCCATCCATCCATCCATCTATCTATCTATCCATCCATCTATCCATCCATCTATCCATCTATCCATATATATATCTATCCATCCATCCATCTATCTATCTATCTATCTATCCATCCATCCATCTATCTATCTATCCATCTATCTATCTATCCATCCATCTATCCATCCATCCATATATATATATATATATATATATCTATCCATCCATCCATCCATCTATCTATCTATCTATCCATCCATCCATCTATCCATCTATATATCTATCCATCTATCTATCCATCCATCCATCCATCTATCCATCCATCCATCCATCTATCCATCCATCCATCTATTCATCTATCTATCCATCCAATAGAAAAATCCCACTTACTTTTTCGAATAAAACCCTTGCGATGCTAACTTCTGGATTGACCTACAAAAAAATGTGCTTAGAGATAAGAGCCACAGACGAACACAAACAAACCCAAAACGTCTTCCAGGGTAAATCTGATGGAAATGTGTTTTATATAACAGTTCTAAACCTCATGTAATTCTCAAGTAAACAACATCCATGGTGTGTCGTCTCTTTCGCATCCAATACACTCTGTATTGCAGTTCATTATGAGAGACCTTGCAATTCCGGCTGGAAAGCATCGTTTCAGACTCGACATCCCACGCTAACATTTATTGATGTCTCATTTTCTTAAAAATCCTTCAAAGCGCTTTAATCAAAAGCCTCTGCCAAATGAATATAATCCAATATAATGTCTCTTTTATTAATGAATGCTATCTGCTTCTAGATTTTCAATAACTTTGAATGAATTTACCGTTTTGTCGAACAACATGTAGTCAACGTTGAGATGCATTTTCTATGGACTTTGGGGCAAAACAACAAATACCAAAGCAAAAAGTTATGAAAAGATAAATACTGTAAATGTTCAACTAAAGTATATCAAAATGAAAGAAAGACTGTCAAGTATTAGGACCTTTTTTGATTTTTATACTTCAGTTGTTGGACTTACTTATACATCTAAATAGTTATCACCATGATAAACCGTATTTAATTTCATCTTACTGTACATTATTGCACTTTACATTCTGTTCTTATATATATCATATTCTATTTACAAGTAGACTTCTTGCACCATTTTTCTTTTGTATTTTATTATATACGTTGCATCGTTGGAGGCGCTCGGGTCATAAGATTTTCATTGCCATTTCTTCACTAGCTTATTTGCATATGACAATAAAACCTTTGAATCTCTTGAATCTTCGTAAAGATCTACAGTTGCAATAGAAAGCACTGAGAATCAAAATCGGGGAAACGTGGATTTTATTTTTACGGATATACAAAAAAAGAATATTTTGTGGAAGGAACGTGATACAATGACTGGGACCAAATCCAACGCTTCAAGTGCAATTACAAAAACAAAAGTATTTTAAAAAACAAAGTACAAGAAATAAATAACTAAACATTGGCTATGAACTCAACAGCAGAGGTGGGAGAAGTACTCAGATACTGTACTTGAGTAAAAGCAGAAGGACTCAGGTCTTGTCGTGAAATTATAATATTACAGCGACTTACAATAAGTGCGTTCGACCAACAAAATACAACTTGAAGAAAACAGAATCATAAGTACATTAGGTTTCATAGAGCCAAAACATTTCAAGTGCTACTCAACTGGCTTTAGATAAGCCAGCCCTTTATTAGTATATAAGTGCTTTGTTAATAGTTCTATCGCTCGAAGTGGAGTCGAGAGAGATGAGTTTTCAGTCTGCGCCGGAAGGTGTGTAAGCTTTCTGCTGTCCTAATGTCAATGGGGAGCTCATTCCACCATCTTGGAGCCAGGATAGCAAGTACTCAGATCTTGTACTTGAGTAAAAGTAGAAGTACTCAGGTCTTGTACTTGAGTAGAAGTACCAGAGTGTAGGAATACTCTGTTACAGTAAAAGTCCTGTATTCAAAATGTTCCTCAAGTAAAAGTAGAAAAGTATTCTCATCAAAATATAGTGAAAGTAGCGACAGTGAAAGTAGTCGTTGTGCAGATTGGTCCATTTCAGAATAATATATATGATGTGTTTTATAATGATTGATCATGAAAGTGTTCTCACAGCTGGTGAAGGTGCAGCTAGTCTGAATGGCTTTGTAGACTGCAGGGTAGCTGGTGGATTTACTCCAGGTGGAACTAAAGTCTGATTCAACACTTGGTTAGATTTCACAGCATTAGTAGTAGTAGTAGTAGTAGTAGTAGTAGTAGTAGTAGCAGTAGTAGTAGTAGTAGTAGTAGTAGTAGTAGTAGTAGTAGTAGTAGTAGTAGTAGTAGTATTGTACTTAATTACAGTACTTACTTCACATCTCTCTCAACAGGAAACCTATAGCATAAGCCTGATAACAACACACTTAACATGAGTAAAACAAGAACTAAGCATGTCAGCATTAACACACTTGCTAGGTGTTAATCTGTTCAACATGTGAACACTCGGCTTGGACAGTCGTCTTATTGTGGAGCCGTGTTTCGAGTCCTTTTGTAGGGAAAAAGATGCTGAATTAGTTAAAGCAGGAAACAAAGCGAACGCCCTCGTCCTGCCGACTGCCAGAACGTTCCTCCGCTTAGCATTCGCTTGTTGAGGCTCTCAATCACTTTTGGCAGCAACATATTGCACATATTGGAGTAGGCTGATTGGCTCTCACGTCTTGGCGCTGGAAGAGAAAAAAAAGGGAATGGTTAGTGATTAAATTCACTGGCAGCCTAGGCAACACAACACAACACACACACTCGTCTGTATTTATATTGTTGGACGGTAATCCTGTTAATGAAAAATGTGCTGTTTTTCACAGCCACTGGCATGGGGAGAGCTCTCCTGTGGGAAGGGCGGTGGAGTGAGTGTTCGTCCGCCAAATTAAAAGACACGTTAATAAGAGAAAGAGTGTCGCAATCAACGGAAATTATGTTCTGGGCGCGGTGGAGGAGCAGCTGAGTGATGCACCTGTTGTTTCTGAGCAGGTGAGGCTCTGATGTCAGGTGGAGGTGCAGGGATCTGAGAGTGTGTGTGTGTGTGTGTGTTTTCCAACAAAGTCTGTTCCAACTGTACAGGAGGAAACACACATAACGACAAGGTTTACATCGTCATCCAAAAACAATGCAGTGGCTTCTTGTGGCAGCCGCTTTGTTCTGTCTTAATTCTGTCTGTAAATCTCATTATAAACTCTGTAATTGCAGCAGCCGTGTTTACTGTGTGGGTTTATACAAAGTTCACTCGATATTCTCCATCTGTCTGCAATAGAAGGAGTGAGTCCTCAAACCCAGGATTACTGTAACATTCTGGTGGTAACTTCAATATACCGAAAGCCGATGGGAAAACCTTCATTGCGTTTTGTTGATGGAGCCTTTGCGACTTTTTCACTGCACTACAAAAACGAAGTATATGTGTCTAATATCCAGTCAGAATATGTCTCTACTCCAGATATAAGACATCATAACTTCAGAAGTAACACTGCAGTGAGTGTTTTTAGACAATGCATCATCTTGTTATGTCAACAAATCTTATGTTGAGTTGTATCTCGGATTAAACACATATTTCTTTACATATTTATTAGAGAATCACCAACTAACATCAGAAAACAGAACACTTTTGAGCATTTGAGGCTTATATTGAAACAACTTTTCCTGATTCTGGTCAAATATTGTTCAAAATTAGTTCTCGCAGCTAATTACAACATCTGATGTATCTAAATATCCATTCTTATTTATTTATCCTTATTGTTTAACTTGTGTTTGCAGCTGCGTGCTACAGTATACCTTGCTGCCAGACAGCCCTTTAGGAGGGCCAGCTGAAGTGTTATGTATTCACTCTTTGAATCCTCCAGAGCCCATTCACAAAAACTGTAACTTAACATGCAGCTGTGGCTCAGTGGATAGTGGATAGTGTGCTGGACTTCGAATCGGGGGATAGCAGGTTCAAACCCCACTGCAGTCCGCATGTCGTTGTGTCCCTGAAAACACTTCACCCTAAAGTGCTCCTGTGGGGATTGTCCACAGTATTGAGTATGTAAGTCGCTTTGGATAAAAGCGTCTAACAAGTGACATGTAATGTAACTTTAATTGTTTGTTTGTGTTATTGTTTGGCTTTTGTGTTTCCAAAGTCAAACAGTAGCGAATAAACTAATAAATGATCAAATGTACTGATATTTTACCCGTGTACAAAACGTGTGCTGGTCCCCCCTCCGCTCAATTAATTGATTAAACAACATCCGACCTCATGAACCAGAGCTACTACCAGAGGGGATAGTAACATACTTTAGAGAAAAGTACCTTGGCGCAGTCAGCTGGCAGCACACACCTGAAACAGTGTACCCTATGAACTAAGGAACATAACATCTATCAACTCTTTTATCCAAACATGTGAAACAGTGGTTACTGGACTATCAAACTGGATTCTTATCATTAGTTTTCACATTTCCCGAGCCTATTAGCTCTTATCCGAGCCTCGGTGTGTGCTTTTGTGTCTGCTCCATGTTAATGGTTTGCATATAAGGGATCTTAATTGGGAAAATGTGCTTTAATATGTGCTGCATATGTTCTCTTAGATGTTGTGCTTTGATGCCATCGACCTGCCAGACGAGCCTCGAGGCTGAATCTGATGGACTCCATGTTGATTAATGTGCATTATCCTTTCTTAGATAAAGACATGAATGGAGGCAGCGGTATAGCAACCTCTGATTTCTGAGAGGTAAAATGACTGTTTTTGTCAAAGGGTTGTTTTGAAGAGAGCATGGTTAAAGGCACTTGAACGGATATCTAGTTTTGCTGCCCCATCCTCTGCGTACTGCAGTACACGGCTTTGCTTCCTTTCTGTGTCTCTAAAGCAGCATATAGGAGAAGGACCTCAAACAACCAAACCTTCCCTTAAATGTTCAAACAGATCCCTTTATACTTTAGTCGAGTTTACAGCCGAACAGAAAGATGTTCAAAGTAAAACTATGATTGATCAATCTCGTTTAAAAAGCAAAAGTAATATATAAACAAGAGGAACAACGTTGTTAATTGTTCTTCATAAGAATAATATACATGATATCAGCAAAGTATTGGGTGCACTTGAGTTTTATTGATTTGAAACCGGTCACTTTCCAGTCAGTACTCAACCTTAGAATGAATACAATTCCAACATCTGGAGGTTAACATGTATTGCTACTCTTTGCTCGACCATCTCATGACACTTTCACACTTTACAGAAGTCTGCAAACCAATGGGTGACATCAAAGGGAAAAAACGCCATTTTAATATAAAATATGGCTCCAGGTTGCATATTTTAAAGTTTCAAACTGTTAAATGATGAATATGTGTCTCAGATCGCTTTATTTGAATTGTCCTAAAGGTCTGAAGAGTTTAAAGAAAGTATTTCCTGCGACAAAGTGCAGCTATATTACAGTTAATATATAACATGTTCATTTGCACAGCATGTGTTCATATCTATCTATCATATTCATATTTCAACCTCTTGGAAACAACTAATGTAAGTTTGAAAACTCATTAGTTCTCTTGCATCATGTGTGTTTTAATTATCAGTTCAAATAGTGTTTGAACCACAAACTCTCCACTTGTGGCTCGTGTTGAGGCAACATAATATACTGAAATACCAACTGTAAAATATGTAATATCGCTGCAGCCCAGCCGGGACTCGGGAGCCGCGACAAATATCCTCCTCTGAAGTTTCATCAAAATCTGATCAGCAGCATCCCAGATATTGCGTGTGACAGACGGAGAGATGGAGCGATGGACGAGTGCCGACCCTCGTCCCTCTGTGGGGGGCAACAGCGGTACCAACGGCTAATTAATCAAATTATATGACAGATGGTGTGGAGGAACTATTTCCCCCACAGGACGCTTTCAGATGAGCCACCAGCCTCGTGGTGAAACGGAGCGTCAGCACTCCATCGAAGCCCTTTCATTCTGTCCAATAAGAGAGGGAAGCCTAGGGAGGGAGAGAGAGAGAGAGAGAGAGAGAGAGAGAGAGAGAGAGAGAGAGAGAGAGAGAGAGAGAGAGAGAGAGAGAGAGAGAGAGAGAGAGAGAGAGACGGGGGGGGAAAAGGCCAGCATTAGTGGAGGATTGGAAGAGAGAAAGAGAATGATGGAAACATATTGCACTTTCCCTTTGGATGTGATATGATCGCAGCCTGGTTATATTGCTTTGTGGAATATTGCTGGAGTGCAGAATTAGATTCGGTCCTCTTCCTCCCTCCCTGCTTCCATGATACGGCCTCAGGAAAAGCAGCTTTGGATCGATCCGACGGACAACAATGGGACGGCTGAAACATAAACAGATTACAGACCTTTGAAACGGCTTCATTTCCAGGCAGGGGACACTCCCCCTCTCCTCCCCCCTTAAAGAGGACGACGCCCACCCTTAGTGGCCCTCCATCCTCACGGCAATTTATCATGACACAGAATGCATTTATTCGACATGTTTGTATTAGAAGTTTGCTCATCCCTTGTGGACGTTGTGATAAATGTCCATAACCTGAGTCGTCTTCAGCGCTCTGTTCCAGGTGGCTTCACTCCAGGAGAGGATTCGAGTTTGAGAGTTTTAGGGAAAGCGTTGAGCAGGAAAGAAGGATCAGTTGATGGAGATTTGATGATAGCGGTTTACTTTGCATACAGTCCAGTGGAGCATGTTTGAAAATAATGATAGTCAACTTTTTTATATAAAAACGACTGGGCGGAAGCCTAATAAGTCAAAGGGAAAATAAGAGAAAGTCCTCGATTGGCGCGTTCATACCGGAGTACTTTTCCCACAATAGTTCATCAGAACTCAGATATATTTGCGTTCACACCAAAAAGCCCCCTGAACTAAATGAGTTCACCAGAACCATTCTTACCCCCTTTTCGAGAGAAGGTTCCTATGTCTGATTGGCTGGGCGGATTGCAAACCACGCCCCGTAAAACTCCCAAAAAGTTTTGTGAAGCCGCCATTTTATTATCCTCGCATTAGCATTATTAGCATTAGCATTAGCCCAGCGCAGAAACGCAGAGAGACTAACTTATGGCAACACAAAATAAAACATGGGAGCGGTGGAGCGGTGGAGATGAGGAGGCGTCGGCGTTCTGGCGATTTACTCGGAAGGCTTCAGTAGAAGCTGCTGGGAGTCCCAGCAGCTTCTACTGAAGCCTTCCCCAACTCCGGGGACTTCCGGACGGGGACTCTGGGCGGCAGTATACGCCGTGAAGTGGTTTGCGGCCTGCCAGTAAACCCAAAGCAGAAGAAGAAGAAGTGACGTCAGCGGCTTCATTTGCCTAATCCTCCCCCAGGGACTTATTCCGGTGTGAACACGATCTGCTTTAGTTCATCAGAACTAAAAGAGTTCTCAGGAACCTTTGTGGGAAAAGAACTTGGTGTGAGAGACATGTCCCAGGAGAGGCTCATGGATAATAGCAATCAGTCACACATGTAAACACATTTCACCGCCAGACTTATGTTCTCTTCAACTGACTGTAATAGGTGGGAAACAGTTGGTGCATGGAAAATGGCCACGATCCATTCTTCGTGAAGATGTTGAACTCGTGGTATGATCCGTGGTATCCTGGTTCAAATTCATCCGGAGACATTTTTAGCACGCCTTAAATCCACACTTCCTCCAACAACAATATGAGGAAGACTGTCATATCGACTCACACACTTGCAGAATAAAACAATTATAAAACCCAAGTGCAAAGCTCAGCGTTATCCTTTACTTCCCAGCTTTTTCGCAGTTTATTACTTTTCCCTTTTGCAGCGGAGGAGCGAGGAGGCGGTGGGGGGGGGGGGGGGGGGGATTAAAGCTGTGCAAAGAAAGAGGAGAAAAAACCTCCAGGATTTATTGTGAGGGAACGGCAGCAGGACGGCGTGGTCAGGGCTGACAAAACAGATCTAATATTGCTGCTTTCTGCCTCTAATCTTATGAGTGGTCAGGGAGCGAGGTGATACCGCGGATAAAAGTAAATCTACTTGGCAGGAAAGATTTGCTGTCCTCGTTTGTTTGTTGTGTGCGAGGCACGAGAGAGTATTAAGAGCCGGACCTCGCTCTGCTCGGAAACGCTCCTTCAATATGAGGAAAAAACACACTGAGAGACAAATTAGGACTGTGGCCGCAGCTGTAATGGCCGTGTGATAGCTGGATTGTTTTCCCGGGGCCGAGTCCGCTCTTATTTTCCCGGCAGGAAGCTTTTCTACCTGATTAGCGAGCAGACAACCTGCTGAACAGAGTGAGACGGACACAGAGCGGAGCTGCTGCTTCCTGGTAAAGGACACACACACACATGGGGTGTGTCAAGGTAAAGACAGCACACCAGAAGAATACTGATGCTAACCAAGTTCCCCCCCCCCCACACACACACACACACACACACACACACACACACACACACACACACACACACACACACACACACACACACACACACACACACACACACACACACACACACACACACACACCATGTATACATCACTTCAGGGGACATTACATTGACTTACATGCATTTCCTGGAGACCTAACCTAACCAAGTCTTCACCCTAAAATTAATGATCCCCCTTATGGGGACCTCCAATGTGTCCCCATAAGGGAAGCCAGTCCCCACACGTGACTGTGTAGACAGATTTAGGTCCCCACATGTATAGTAATGCTAGACCACACACACACACACACACACACACACACACACACACACACACACACACACACACACACACACACACACACACACACACACACACACACACACACACACACACACACACGCAACATGGCTAACAAGTTTTCATGGTTCAGGAACCTGGTCACCTCCAGAGATCTCTGTCAACATGGTGGGCCTCCAGAGCCTTCGCAGTACTGACAACATACTGCCAGTATTACTGCAATACTCTGAACAATACTATAATACTGTCATTACTACAATACTCTGAACAATACTACAATAATGTCAGTATTACTGCAATACTCTGAACAATAATACAATATTGTCAGTATTACTACAATACTCTGAACAATAATACAATATTGTCAGTATTACTACAATACTCTGAACAATACTACAATACTGTCATTACTACAATATTCTGAACAATACTACACTACTGTCAGTATTACTACAATACTCTGAACAATACGACAATAATGTCAGTATTACTACAATACTCTGAACAATAATACAATATTGTCAGTATTACTACAATACTCTGAACAATACTACAATACTGTCATTACTACAATATTCTGAACAATACTACACTACTGTCAGTATTACTACAATACTCTGAACAATACTACAATACTCTGAACAATAATACAATATTGTCAGTATTACTACAATACTCTGAACAATACTACAATACGGTCAGTATTACTACAATACTGTCAGTATTACTACAATACTGTCAGTATTACTACAATACTCTGAACAATACTACAATACTGTTAGTGGTACTACAATACTCTGAACAATACTACAATACTGTCAGTACTGTTACAATACTGTCAGTATTACTACAATACTCTGAACAATACTACAATACTGTCAGTATTGCTACAATACTCTGAACAATGCTACAATACTGTCAGTATTACTACAATACTCTGAACAATACTACAATACTGTCAGTATTACTACAATACTGTGGCCAATACTGCAATACTGTGATGTTGTTACCCGGGTCCAGAGGTGGACACTTGGATGTTTAGCTGAAGTTAAGGTAGTAATACAAAATTAAAAGAATCAAAATATACATTAGGCATCAAAAGTACACATTCTTGCCTGTTTCAGAATATGTGTTGTGTGATTAGATTACACTATAATGTTTCTGTCGGTATATGCTGCTCGGTTTCTTGACATTTCATCAAAGAACTAAATATAGTTCAATCCACACCTCCAACAAAATGAGGAGGAAGTATCTCGTGAACTCACCGACTTGCCGAGAAAACAATAACGCATCCAAGTGCAAAGCTCAGCGTGTTCCTTTAGTTCCCGGCTTATCGCAAGTTATGACTTTCAAAATATGAAGCTTGCATTGAGTGATGCTGAGTGGAAGGTAAATCAATCAGCTCGTGGAGTCTCGCGCTCACACTATCAGGTGCGCCGCGTTTGGGGGTACGGGGGGGGGGCTGTGTGTGCTAGTGGAGCCTCGCAGATGGGGGTGCTGCAGCCCCCTCAGCACCCCCTCCTTCCCGCGTCCATTCGCCAGCAGCGAGCCCCGCAACGTCCCGCCAACACGGCACCCAGACCCCACGCAGCATCTGTTTGTCCTTGCTGGTGTCTTTTCCTGGTTGCTAACGCCATGGTAACACATGATCACTGATGTTCCGCTGTAACGGTGGTGGACTCATCAGAACAGAGTGGGCGAGCTGACCAATCAGAGCACACTGGGCTCACAGGGAGGGGGGGGGGGGGGCAGGAGCTCCAACAAGCCGTTTAGGACAGAGAGAGAATACACATACTACTGTTTGAGAAACCAATGTGAGTTTGGAACATTAACAATGTAAATATATTCTAGTAGACTCGACAATGGAACTATGATCAGTAGAAATGGCCATGACACGGGACCTTTAAGTACATTTCAAGGCCAATACTTCTTTACTTTGAAGTAAAGAAGTGTTGTCCGTACTTCTACTTGAGTAAAGGATGTGTGTACTTTTGCCATCTCCACAGGTTTCCCTCCAAAGCGTCAGTGCGGCGTGAGCGACAGTTTCATCACCCGCAGGAAATGTGGCCTGTGATTTAAAGTGACGCTGGAAGCAGCCATTATTCCGTCAGAGTTGGAGACTGATCAGGGCTATGATCGGCCGCTCGCTGGGAAAAGAAATAGCAGCAGAAAAGACGAGTTGAGCGAGATGAAAATCCTCGGCGGTGGATCTAATCCTCGCCGGTTCTGTGCCGGATGATGGAGGCAGAGATGGAGCAGAACCCATCTTCCCTCTAAGTGTTTCTCCTCTCCAAACTAAACTGCCTGTCTGCGACCGAAAGTCCTGGAAATACTGAAGATACAGAGTGATGAAGAGGAGGGGGAGGGGGGGGTTTGTTTTCACTTACAACAGAGGCACAGGGACGGTTTCGCAGCAGAGGGACCTGTTTTAAGGAGGGGGGGGGGGGGGGGTACTACGGTCTCCTGTAGATGTTACCGTATCCACCGAAGGCTGTTTTCACTCTTTAGTTACAGGATGTTGGAAGTAGCTAGTTCTTATCCAGGAATGTGTTATCTGGTCCTTTTCAGAATAGACGAGGCTCCTCAGAAAGGCCTCTGATGTAAAAGGCTAAACCTTTGTTCATTGCCAACATCTATGCTGTAGCTATTATCTAATGACAATACAACCTTTGAGTTGAATCCAGGGAGAGGGAGAGGTCGGGATGTATTGATACAATAAGGATAGCTAAGTGTGCAGGCAGGTACAGGGTCACACGTCTTTAAAGCAAAGCACAAAGCGACATAACACACGGGAGAGAAGCATCAGACTGGGCGAGGGGCTGGTTTATACTGAAGGCTAACGAGGAGACATGTTCATACAGGAAAGGAACTTCGACTGTTCTTTAAAGGTGCTCTATTATACTCTTTGTCATCAATATGTTACAGGTCTCAGATATATATATATACAGAGCCTGTCTCTGATTGGCTGAAACACCAAACTGATCATTGCAGCATTACCCATAATCCCCTCTGTTTCAGCCCTGTTTCCAAAGTGCTGATTCTCTGTCTGTCACTTTAGATGAAAACAAGGAGCCCCTCCCCACGCCCCTCTGAGAGACATTTGGTTACAAAGAACTCAATGGAGCTCTAGAGGAGATTCAGGTGATAAGGGTGGGGGGGTACCTTGTTGCTGATTGGCTAATGGTTACACAAGACAACACATCCTTATGACATCATAAAGTGGCCAAAATCTGATCAGCTCGTTTCAGACAGGTTTTTATAGAAATGGATCAAAAAGAGAGAGAATCTTTGTTCCTGAAACTTTCAGAGTCTCTTTCCACAGAGGGGACACATGTTGATGTAGAAGAGACATGGAGAAGAGGGGACACATGTTGATGTAGAAGAGACATGAAGAAGAGGGGACACATGTTGATGTAGAAGAGACATGAAGAAGAGGGGACACATGTTGATGTAGAAGAGACATGGAGAAGAGGGGACACATGTTGATGTAGAAGAGACATGAAGAAGAGGGGACACATGTTGATGTAGAAGAGACATGAAGAAGAGGGGACACATGTTGATGTAGAAGAGACATGAAGAAGAGGGGACACATGTTGATGTAGAAGAGACATGAAGAAGAGGGGACACGTGTTGATGTAGAAGAGACATGAAGAAGAGGGGACACATGTTGATGTAGAAGAGACATGGAGAAGAGGGGACACATGTTGATGTAGAAGAGACATGAAGAAGAGGGGACACATGTTGATGTAGAAGAGACATGAAGAAGAGGGGACACGTGTTGATGTAGAAGAGACATGAAGAAGAGGGGACACGTGTTGATGTAGAAGAGACATGAAGAAGAGGGGACACATGTTGATGTAGAAGAGACATGAAGAAGAGGGGACACATGTTGATGTAGAAGAGACATGAAGAAGAGGGGACACATGTTGATGTAGAAGAGACATGAAGAAGAGGGGACACATGTTGATGTAGAAGAGACATGAAGAAGAGGGGACACATGTTGATGTAGAAGAGACATGAAGAAGAGGGGACACATGTTGATGTAGTAGAGACATGGAGAAGAGGGGACACATGTTGATGTAGAAGAGACGTGAAGAAGAGGGGACACATGTTGATGTAGAAGAGACATGAGGAAGAGGGGACACATGTTGATGTAGAAGAGACATGAAGAAGAGAGTTTGTATCTGTTCTTCTGATGCTGCTGTGGAAATTAGTTGTTCATGTTTTATTTCTAATTTAAATAATGTCTGCAGATAATTATTGAAATATTATAGAATACACTTTGGATTCCTCTCACAATTCACCAACATATTTCTCATGCAAACTGAAGTCCTTGGAGAGAAAGAGTCTTTTGTTAAAGATGAAGTTCGAACACAGAAACATTCTCTCAAAGCCGGACGCTCACATTCTCTCAGCAGAAATCCCATCCTGACAATAAGACATGAAATGTGCACGTGTTGATCTTTCAGGAATTATAATTAAAATGATTCTTCTTTTAAAAACTCTTCTGATCAAGCTGATGGAATTTACATTTCTTTTTTCACTTGTTTAACTTTCACATTTTGCATAACCCAGAGAAAACATTTTCTCACAGCTCACGCACATCAGCATGCGAACCAGGCAGAACATGAGGACGATAACGGTCGTATCCGCTACAGTTCACTATCAGACAGACGGTTCGGCCACACGAGGCCGACACGGAGGAAACGATAACGGGTCCCAAGGTGGGTAGATCTGCGGACGAAGCGCTCTGCAAACGGCTCCGTGTTTACGCCTATAGCCTACGATCATTTCCTGATAACGTTGAAGCAGTAGCTCCGCCTCTCCCCGCCTCTCCTGCTGCTCAGAGATCAGCTGCTGGGCTGTCAGGAGAGGGGGAGGAAAAGAGAGGCTCCGTGTTTTATTCTCATATCATTATATAGAGCTGTTGTCAATTTGTTTTAAAGCTCAATAAATAACAAAGAAGACCTTTGACCGGCACTTTTCTAATTGTGTCCGGAAGATTTAAACTGTAACGGACATGTTGACCGGCAGAAAACAGATCTAACTGATTCTCTGCCGCACGGATCCCTCGTCCCTTGGAAGAGCCGGAGAGGTGGGTGTTTCTCATCTGCTGGGGGACTACCGGAGAGAATTACAAGCAGGAGCAAAGGCTTGCCTCGGGGAGGGAGAAAAAGAGCCAGAGCGTCCACAGCGGAGAATAAACAGAAGGGCAACCATGGCAACCAATGCGCGGGAAGTCTTCTTCGCTGCAGGAGTACAGCGCCACTTACATGCCTGGCATATGTACTACAACGTCTCCAGCGCTTTTGAGCGGTCTCGTGTGAACGGACACGTTTCTGGTGCCTGTTGCGTGTGGACGGAAGACTTTTTTGATAACGATTGCGGTCCTTTTGCGTCATCGTCCTCGTGTGGCTCCAGCCTCTGGTTCGCTGCCAGACTGTTAGCATCGTCGCGGTGGAGAAACAAAAGTCACAAAGTGAAGGAAGAGATGAAAACCGTAGCAGTCCGCCTACTTTCATCTCACCAGGAAGCTGAGAGGTCCGACAAGCAACCGCTCCACACACACACACACACACTTCAGAGACTGGAGTGTGTGTGTGTGTGTGTGTGTGTGTGTGTGTGTGTGTGTGTGTGTGTGTGTGTGTGTGTGTGTGTGTGTGTGTGTGTGTGTGTGTGTGTGTGTGTGTGTGTGCTCGGCTGAGAGGAGTTCGCTGTTGGAGCTGAAGGTGAGTCACTGCGAGCAGAATACAGCTCCAACATCACAAAAAAACAACGGGCAGGAAAAGGCCAGAGGAGAGGCGCGGCTCGAGAGACAGGAGAGGAAATGTTTATCAAATCAAATCAAGTTTTATTTATATAGCACATTTATTAACGATTTATGGTCGAGCCAAAGTGCTGTACATATAATAAAAATAGCCTACAGTAGAGACACTTTACAGCAAATACAACAACACAGATTGTTCAGAATATCAGTATGAGAAAAACAACACCCTCTGTCCTCAGACCCTCTGTCCTTAGACCCTCTGTCCTTAGACCCTCTGTCCTTAGACCCTCACATCGTACAAGGAAACACTTCCAAAGAAAACCCACCGTTTAAAGGGAACATGGGAGAAACCTCAGGGAGAGCAGCAGAGGGGATCCCTCTCCCAGGACGGACAGACGTGCAATAGATGCCGGTAAATCGAAGAGATAATACATTTCACAGCATATAGACCGAATGTTAGGAAATGCATGTGTCTGTAATGAGAAGATGAATCCACGAGGATGTCAGCTACAGTCCTGAGGAAGACATCAGGGAAGCAGCATGACGAGACCCAAGGCAGGACCGCAGAGACAGGTTCAGCCACGACCCGAAGTCCACGACTTAATCCAGAACTCAGGATAGAGGATCCAGGACACAGGACTACAGCAAGAGGATCAGCCTCGACTCCGGATCCCGGCGTGGATATAGATACCAAACAAGAAAACAGATGTGGCTGGGTTAATGGGAACAAGAGAATACACAGACACACAGACGGAGAGGGAGAAGGTCATTGGATAAGAGTTATTCTTGATAACCCTCTAGAAAGATCTCATGAACTTCCCCACTCGATCTATCAAGACCCGAGCAGTTCTATTAGATAGGATAAGAAACAGAGAGAGGGAGCACAACAACCTATCTCTTCGTCAGATGCACTCCCCCGCTTATCTAAGCGACTCTGTACCCCGTTACCCTCTACAAGGCCAAGCAGAGGGAACATGGGGGGGGGGTAAGGGTAAGGGTTTTTAAGAATAAACCACAAGGGTCTAAAGGGAAAAAATATGAAATATCAGGTACTATATTTTAAGTAATCCTATCTACTATTCCTATATTTGAATAATGTATACACTTTAGTATATATTTATGGCTAGCCGGTCATTTTAAAATCACGAGAAGTGTTTCATTATTACACAGATTAGTTGAATACTTGATGCTGATTGGTCAATTTGGATATTCCAGAGGTCTGATATGTTTTGCTAGCAGACTGTTGCTAT
This sequence comes from Pseudochaenichthys georgianus, assembly GCF_902827115.2. Classification (NCBI taxonomy): domain Eukaryota; kingdom Metazoa; phylum Chordata; class Actinopteri; order Perciformes; family Channichthyidae; genus Pseudochaenichthys; species Pseudochaenichthys georgianus. Next base: position 4,706,563 of record NC_047512.1, on the reverse strand, counting down.
GGAGAATTAAGGAACTGTGCAGTCATATCAATCGGCAGTAAGGTCAATGTAAGGTCAGCTGTGGACACGTTGTTTACATGTTTACCTCTGGTGATACCCCTGCATACAAACTGATCATCAAAAGAGGCATTGTTTTTGGAACCATTTAATGGCCATTCATATTTACACGGATTAGTTGAATACTTGATGCTGATTGGTCAATTTGGATATTCCAGAGGTCAATTTGTTTTCGCTATCATCTCTAAGAGGTTAACCAATCATAACAGAGCCGGACAGCTAACCAATCAGAGCATAGTCCTCTTTAACTTTTGTTGTCGTCTAAAAAAAGGTATTCAGTGTTCTGTTGCACTTGTTCTTCACCCTCTCACGGAAACTTAAAATCTGTATTCCACAAAGCAATGGATGACATTGCGGGGTATATACGTCCAGTAGTAGTATAATTAAATGCAAAGATAACAAAGAGACCAACTAGCATTTATACATCACAAGTAAAGCTGTGACTTCATATCATAAATGATTGGATAACTGCACGAGAAATAATTTGTCGAAAGACATTTGAAAGCATATTTTCAGGACTATTAAGAGCAAGATATTTTACCCCAGATATTTCCCTCCAATCTTGCCTCGAATGTTGTTCCTCTTCTCATTAACTGGCAGACGTCGCTGTGCTGACGGTCTTCACGGTGATATAATGTGACAGCGCCAGCTAACGCTCAGATCCAAATCATGTCCGGAGTGACTCACAGAGCCCATAAAGCAGCGCGGTGAATACACACCGCTGATTAAAGGCATCGGCAGCGTCCATCAATCCTCCGTTATATTAAAGGGCAATTTAGTCCCTGTTGTGGAAGCTGTAAAACGCCCAAAATGTCCAATCTGGCCGAAGCATATGTGAGCTGTAAATGGTGCTTATGGCTGACATGTTTATCTGTGCACACATTCAGCAAACCTCCCATATCGAGGGGAACAAGGAAGATTGATACATCAGCGTATCTCATCGGGCATCACGTCTGAGGACGACAGAGCCACGGCGAGCTGAGAGGCTTTTAGTCGCTCCGCGGGTCAAACGGCTCTATCGTCGCGGTAAAAGGCCGGCGTAAATCCTGCCAGCTGATCAATACTGATCTAAAAGTGATGAATGAGGCTCGATGGACTCCATCTTTTCTTCTCCCGGCGGCTCGGTGGGGAACATCGTATCTCTCACTCCAAAGAAGGGAGGGAGGTCACCGAGATACAAAGGTCCTAAATATGTTCTGGGCATCAGATGGAGTTGTTGTCAGCCTGACTTTCACAGCTGAGGTTCATGTGTCCATGCTGGTGAAGTGAAGAGGTCCTATCGTGCTTTTTGTGGTTTCCCCTTCCCTGTAGTGTGCTAGATAGTGTGCTTTAGTGCATGTAAATAGTCTGCAAAGGCTAACATCCCTGTGTGTCTCTCCCACATACCACATTGTATGTCCTCGTGTGTTATTTAAGAAAGTCTTTGGACGAGGATACATGTTTAAATGCCTTTTTCATAATGGAAAGGTCACGTTGGACCCTCGACATTATGCATTGTTGGTATTCAGCCTCGGTCATGGATCGAAAAAACCAATAATTGTTGCCGTTTTTTGGGGGGAATCTGAGAGTTACGACACGTGTGAGCTCAATAGAATGGAGACCATGCACATCTGCAACATGCATTACAGAAAACACTTTCGTAGACCCTCCTCCTGAAGTAATACTACCCAACTCCAACACATAACTCTTTTTGTTATTCATGTTTGGCTCTTTATCCTCAAAGTCACGCTGCATTGCAAAGTTCACTTCCATTAACCTTCACTGCACACACACGTCATTTTTCTGTCAATTCAACATTTTTTATTTTATGTGCATTTGGGAAAACACACATAAAAACTGATGATGGAAATGTTCTTTGTGGTAGCTTCCATTTTTACAGCCATTTTAAGTAAAATATGTCCCTTTTTTGCTCTTACAGTTCACCTCGGAGCCATTAGTGACCCGCGGGGCCTCCGAGGCGCTGCCGGACCCTCGCTGTCACCATGGGGCCCCTTGTGAACGAGGACCACGCTGATGTACGATCAATAAAAGGGACAATGTGTCGCTTCGGCTCACACGTTACAATGAACCTCAGTTGTGTGTTCAAGTCTGAGCCGCATTTTCCCCGAGACCACCCCGCCCCTCCCCCACCCGCACATAATGATCAAGGCCATGAATCGAAGCTATAAATTACCTCCTAACGTTGAAGAGTGCGATGATTAATCACTGCACAAAGTCTCCACTGAGGGAACACAAAGATGTGTCTCGCGGTGCCAAACAGCTTCTCTCTGTTCTCCGGCGATGATTTACAGTGTGAGCGGTGGCTGTCGGCGTCACAGAACTGTGCGGAGATGCCAAGCTGACAAAGAGCACGAGACAAAAGTCCTCCGTACCTTTGAAAAGCTGCAATATGGACATGTTTTGTGATGACGATGACACTCCCCGGTACTTCTTTCAGTCGCCATAATGGCCATCCGGTCAGTGACGCACTCCATAAATCAAGCAGACTGCTGGTTTGTTTACCCGGAGAGGTCTGAAACAGCAGTATCTGTCCCGGCCAGCTGTTCGCTTCGCCTCTCTGTCTCTCGCAGCCTCGGCTAATCTCGGCTCTCCAACTTTCTTTAATTCCGCTCTTTCATTGTTCTCTTCATAAAGAGTTTCGGGGCGAACTTTACCTCTGTGCGCTGCTGCTGGAAACGTCTCTGCTATCTGGAGTCGTGCTCATTCAGTCCCTTCTACCTGAGAGAGCTCGGAGGATACTGTTGGTTTAACGAAGCAGGGGGTTGTGGGTAAACAGGTTCCTCCTCGACTTGTCTGTGTGTGTCCAGTGTAAACAGCTGGTGCACACCGGAGGCTGTTGTTCACACGGAGAGACGGTCAGGCCTCGCAGGAACGACTGTTGGTATTTCACACAGAATCATTATTTGTTTTCCATATTTAGATTATTTTCATTGTCCCTAAATATTCAGACTGTGTTGCTTTAGCTCTGAACCTTTGGGGTTTGAGATAAGCCAACACGTGTTCTTTTTCATATTTATTTTACGACTGATCAGAAGAGAGATCAGTCTAACATGGATTGATGGATGAATGAGAGGACGGAAGGAAGGAAGGAAGGATGGAAGGAAGGAAGGAAAGAAGAAAGGATGGAAAGAAAGAAGGAAGGAAGGAAGGAAGGAAGGAAGGAAGGATGGAAAGAAAGAAGGAAGGAAGGAAGGAAAGAAAGAAGGAAGGAAGGAAGGAAATAAGAAAGGAAGGAAGGAAAGAAGAAAGGATGGATGGAAAGAAGAAAGGATGGAAGGAAGGAAAGAAGGAAGGAAGTAAGGAAGTAAGGAAGGAAGGAAGGAAGGAAAGAAAGAAAGAAAGAAGGAAGGAAGGAAGGAAAGAAGGAAGGAAATAAGAAAGGAAGGAAGGAAAGAAGGAAGGAAGGCAGGAAAGAAGAAAGGAAGGAAGGAAGGAAATAAGAAAGGAAGGAAGGAAAGAAGAAAGGATGGATGGAAAGAAGAAAGGATGGAAGGAAGGAAAGAAGGAAGGCCAACCCCCCAGAAGTGAGAGCAGTCAACGCTTTACGATCTCATTCTTATTTGTAATTGAAATGGATTGGGTTCTGGCTCGAGATGATGTCTCCAATAGAGATATTCAAGTGCTACTTTAATCAAAGAGAGATGGGTCTGAGGTCAAGGTTGGACCCATCGATAATCGAGAGATTTAAATCCCAGCTTTAGGGGTTCCGACTGGGTGAAACATCGTAGTAATGTGGTTTGTGCACAATATGCAACAAAACTAAAGTATTTTTGTCGCTAAAAACAATCTGTTTAAATTGTTTGTACAAACACAAGCCATACAAACGGACATACATTTGTAATTGTTCATAACAAAGTACTCATCAAAATAATAATACAATTTAAAAAATATTGTAGTAATGTGGTTTGTGGGAGTCTGAATAAACTCTACATATCCACAATATGCAACAAAGCTAAAGTATCTTTGTCGCTAAAACAAATCTGTTTACATTTTAATTGTTCATAACAAAGTACTCATCAAAATACAGGTACAGCCATTTTATATTTTCTTGATTACATTTACCTCTTTTATTTATGTGTTTGTTTATTTATCTGTTTTTTATTTGTTGATTTATGTTTTTGCTTTTTTGTAAAAAAAAATTCAATTAGAAAAAAAATATATATATATATGTTAATAATTTAGTTTTTTGGCAGAGAGGATTAAATACGTGTAAACTTCTTCCCACCCCTTTCCGGATGTGTAATTAAGAAGATATTTCTTTATATATAATTTAGAATCAGTACTATTTTTGTATATCAATTTGACAATTCTGTATTGTATAATAATTATCATGCTACATTTTTGCATTATTGTTTTACACATTCGAAATAATCCAAATCAAATCGTGAAACCACTCGAGAACCGTCTTTTCCCCTGGTAGAAATGGAACCTCTGAAGCCAAAATGAGACAAAACGCTGCGTTTCAATTGCCTCCAGATTCATTTAGACCTGGCTTCACAGAGACCACTGAGACTTCCCACATTCTGCCACTCATCTTTTCCCCCGGAGCAGAAGCTTTGAGGCCTGGCAGGGCGACACAAGCTGCAATTGATTCAAAATCCTTAGTGGCAAAACAGACAAAGGGGTCATCTATTATCCTCGCCGAGCGTCCCCCCCCGCTCTCCTCTTCCTCTCCTCGACCCATCTTTGGCGGTCACCCGTTAAAAAGAAACTCTGGGGACGTCATGGAGCTCGACTCCACTTCTCCGAGGCCGGGGGCTGGGGCTAATTGGCGGATCCACCAGGGAGCCCTCCAACGCCCTGACGCTCAGCCAGGGGGCCCATTTGCAAGCATGTGATCTCTGCTGAACAGGGCCGCGCGCCAGAGATGGAGGAGGAGGAAGAGGAGGAGGAGGATGGAGGGTCTGGAGGACATGGGAGATGAGATTCCCTGGAGATGTGTGGGTGGCAGAGAGAAGAAGAGAGGGGGAAACTTCAAAACTGTGTGAAGAAGCTCTTTCTGCACGACTTTGAGATATTATTTAGAAGAGGATTTAACAGCATTATCTCTGAACGTCCCTCCGACCCCTCGTGAGCCCACATCGAAGCATGGCAGTGGAGAGGGTTTCAGTGGAGAGCAGACAGAGAGACTTCTGGGTAATTGACAGGCAGCGCCACACTGCTTTGTGCGCTCCGTTACCAGCAGCTCTTTGTGTTTATCAGCACGACCGATCGATAGTCATCTTAACCCCGAGAGAGAAGGGCCAGGACGGATGAAAAGTAAAAAAGACTTCCTCTTTTGTTGTGCGGGGCAACTCTGTCCATCGCCGTCGGCAACGCTCCCAGAGGACGGCGCTCACAGAAGCATGAAAGATTGAAACCATGACAAAAAGCTAGAATAAGATTTTGTATTCTCCCGTTCACAATCCTCCCAGATTCCAGAGGAAATACTTTCAAACATGTTGGCTCTCACTTTGAGCCTGTCTTCAGGGACCCATTGCGGTCCGGAGGGAGGAGAGGAGCTGCAGGCGTGAAGCCACACCGTGGCCGTTTCTCAATCTCGAGGATACTGGCTTCCAAGCCAATATTTCAAGGATGCTAGGTCATCGAGTGCCGCGGAAGGACTGTTCCAATCTCCAGCATACTTGGAATTCCACCGAGGCCGCGTCCTTGGTTTGGGGGAAATGTCGAGGCTGCACATGGACTTCGCGTCCTTCAAATCCCCACAATGCTTTGCGCACGTACCAATTTCAAAAACCCTGGCGGAGAATGGCTGAACCGACGCAGCACACATTTAAATGTAAGTATGTGGTGGCGTAGAACATGTGTTGGTAAATATGTTACTTTGTTACATTTGTTATCACCATAAACGTGTTCCGTGAAAGTAAAGCAAGTTCATAATTAGATAGACATCGTGAGGTATTTATTTTCGGTACAGTTTATGTTGAAACCGTTAGGGAGGGTGGCACACTTGTTAGCCTGTTCCATTCTTCTTCGTTTTCCAAATACTTGCTTCGTTTCTGAAGGAAGTGACTTGGAAGTACGCGACTACCAAGTCAGCATCCTCGCGATTGAGAAACGGCCCGTTAAACTCCTCCATTTGATCACGCAAGCCAATTCAAACTCTGAACCACAGATGCACTCGTACATCTCACCCTGTGGTCCTCATGGTCGCTCTGTATGTCGATTCTTAATATCTGTATCTGTTGGAAGGAACATGTTTCTGGTGAGCATTAGCATTGAGCCTCCAGGCTGCTAGCATGACGAGACAGCCTCTTGTTGATGTAAACAAAGAAGCACATTTGACAGTCTGGGTTTAGAGTAATGCTTGTATTTTAGATGCATTTGAGTGCAGGTGAATCTCTTTGGGGTCGCCATTGGAGTTATTGCACCGTATTGCCAAACATATGAATGTTTCAACTTCACAAGAAAAGTTATTGATCACCACTTTCAATACCGACAGGAAGTAGACACTAAGGGGAACACGGTAAGATAAGATAGTACTTTGGGAATTGTTTGTGTTGAAGCAGCATAAAAATACATGGCATTGTACAATATAAAAATATACATGTTGAATTTACAAATGAACAATAACAAGATATAAAGCAAGGTATTATATTTACGTATGTGACGGATGGAATATTAAATATTAGACTGAAACAAAATGTGATCAGACTTGGAGGGTTACCGAAAACTTCGATCAGTGCTGCTTTCATTTTAAGTTACGATGCTGTCGCGACCTTTCCAGCTACAATTGTATTTGTGCTTATTGAGCCTAACTCCATTCACACGTTCAGCACGAACAACATCAACATGCTTCATTCAATAAGGAGGGGTTTTTTACAGGTGACTTGTAGCTGTAACAAAATACACCTTTCAGGCAGAGGTGGGAGAAGTACTCAGATCTTGTACTTGAGTAAAAGTAGAAGTACCTGAGTGTAGGAATACTCTATTACAGTAAAAGTCCTGCATTAAAAATGTTCCTCAAGTAAAAGTAGAAGTACTCAGATATTGTTCTTGAGTAAAAGTAGAAGTACTCAGATCTTGTTCTTGAGTAAAAGTAGAAGTACTCAGATCTTGTACTTGAGTACAAGTAGAAGTACTCAGATCTTGTACTTGAGTAAAAGTAGAAGTACCAGAGTGCAGGAATACTCTGTTTCAGTAAAAGTCCTGCATTCAAAATGTTCCTCAAGTGAAAGTAGAAAAGTATTCTCATCTAAATATAGTGAAAGACAGTAAAAGTAGTCGTTGTGCAGATTGGTCCATTTCAGAATAATATATATGATGTGTTTTATAATGATTGATCATGAAAGTGTTCTCAAAGCTGGTGAAGGTGCAGCTAGTCTGAAGTACTTTGTAGACTGCAGGGTAGCTGGTGGATTTACTCCAGGTGGAACTAAAGGCTGATTCAACACTTGATTAGATTTCACATCATTCATTCACATCTGTGAAGTAACTAAAGGGATTAAATACATGTAGTGGAGTAGAAGTACACCATGTACCTCTGAACTGTAGTGGAGTAGAAGTACTGAGTAACATAACATTGAAATACTCAAGTAAAGTACAAGTACCTCAAAAATGTACTTAAGTACAGTACTTAAGTAGATGTACTTAGTTACTTCCCACCTCTACTCTCAAGTAGTCTTCACCCTAACATTAATGATCCCCCTCATGGGGACCTCCATTTTGTCCCCATAAGGACGGTGAGTCCCCACACGTGACTATGTAAACAGATGTAGGTCCCCACAAGTATAGTAATACTAGCCACACACACACACACACACACACACACACACACACACACACACACACACACACACACACACACACACACACACACACACACACACACACACACACACACACACACACACACACACACACACACACACACACACACACACACACACACACACACACACACACACGCACCATGGCTAACAAGTTTTCATGGTTCAGGAACCTGGTCACCTCCAGAGATCTCTGTCAACATGGTGGGCCTCCAGAGCCTTCGCAGTACTGACAACATACTGCCAGTATTACTGCAATACTCTGAACAATACTATAATACTGTCATTACTACACACACACACACACACACACACACACACACACACACACACACACACACACACACACACACACACACACACACACACACACACACACACACACACACACAGTCAGCTGTTTTCTGTTGAACTCTCTCAGTGAATGTGACGGACAGGAGATAAAAACATCAGTCTGTTAAATCTGTATCTGAAACACTTCACGGCGAGCAGCTCTTTCATTTATTCTGCCTGTTGTGTGTGGCTTTAAAGTGGATTTACTTCTCTTACGGTCCGTCTCACTGATTTTTATTTAGCCTCGTCTTCACACTAACACTATTCTGAAAAGTGCTGCGCTAATAAAGTTTACGATGTCGAGTTGAGGAAGCACAGGCAGGTGTCAGCTCTAATTTAACAAACCCCACAAGAGTCTTCACTGACCCGCTGATTTCATCTATATTAATGTTCCAGTTTGGTCTGAAAACAACTCACAGTTTTACAATGCTCCAGAGGATTACGAAGAAGCTTATGACTGCATTCCCTTTCCTTTAAACTGCAGAGTTATTTGGATTAAATCACGTTTTTGTTTTTTATTCAAACCCAGTGTGAGGGCTTCAGATTGGGTTTATAGTGAGTTGTAGGATAGTTTACATGCACACCAAAATATAACACACACCAGGACAGGGAAACCCTCTTACAGCGTTTTCTATCTAATCAACTTGTTTTTCTCAGTCGCATCAGTTCACTTAAAAACACAAAGTAAATGGAGGTTATCGTGCTTAATTTGATACATATCTGAGTTTGTATTGAGAGTTTCTTCTTCTTTTTTTAATGTCTTATGCATTTTAGTTTACGTCTGCGTCAAGCTCCTCGGAAAAGTGGCAGAAGTTGAAGCCACTGTCCGGTACTAAAACGTCAGTGTCAGTCCGTCACGATATTATGCCCAAATACTTTTTTCCCATTGACTAACATTTTTCTGTTCAAACTAAAGCAACTACCCAGTAGGAACACCTTTCAAGCTATTTTGTTTCGATCATTGGTTCTTTAAAGGTGGGGTAGGTAAGTTTGAGAAACCGGCTCGAGATACACTTTTTGTTATATTCCATGGAATGCTCTTACCATCCCGATAGCAATGAATATCTGAAGTGCTTTGACAACAAATCCATAAAAACATTTCATCTGTAGAAGCCGTGATACTGTAAAAAGTCTGAACTGATGGCCTACCTGCCTGTCAGCCTTCCATCGGGGCACAGACTTATCTCGTGCCCTCATTGGTCATGTGTTTTTGTTTTGTGTTTTTGTCATCCTCTGTGAGGAAGTGGCAGATTTTCTCCGGTTGTGTATTTTCAAATTCTAGCGATCTCGAGCCGGTTTCTCAAACGTACCTACCCCACCTTTACGTTGAATATTGCACTAAAAGCCGAATCCAGAGTCCTTGTCTCTCTCCATTCATTTGACTGAACTTGTAATGGAAACTTCTGAAGCAATGGACTCCGAGAGACACGAGGAGAGCTGGAGCTTTGATGGCAAACACTGACGGTTTATGTGGAGCTTTGGCCGGATAATTCACAAGACAGGTCGTGTGCCACGAGTCGTCACAGCGGATGCCCAACCAATTCTGAAGAACTCTTCTGCAGCTCGAGGTTTCAACTAGTTCGGAGTGTAATTATCAACATTCCTAATTAGCGAGACCAAACAATTATGGACCCTGAATCTAACTAGAGCTCCCTCATGGCAGCTTGTGCTCTGTCACAGCCTGGCCTCAGCAATGCGCCCACGCTGCCCCTCCTCAATGGACGGTGTCAAATGTTGAATTCCTAAGCAAATGATTCCCTAACAGAACCGAGAGCGAGATATTGGTGTCGGGGGAAACTGTTAGTTCTTGAGAGTCAGGCTATTTTGGCGCTTATGAGCAACTCTCCTTTTCCTGAACGGGGAAACCTCCCACGCTGTACTCAGTTCTCTTTATACATCCATCTGGATCAGGAGTCGTGCCTGTAGCTGTGTTCCTGCCTGAAGTCCACCGTACTACTTCCTTGTTGCACCTGGAAGATTGTTAACTTCCAATTGGAAACATTATCTTTTTGCACAGTTGGACTGCCTTGTGTTATGAATGTATTCTCTTTCGTCATCTCTTTGAGAGTTTTCCTGCGAGGGTCTAAGGACAGATGGTGTTTTATTCTGTACTTGGAGAACCACCTGGGACAAATGTGTAATTTGTGATATTTGGCGTTATAAATAAAATGTGATTGATGGATTGACTATAACCCACCTGTTCGGACTGGCCTGGCCCACACCCTCACTCTCCGTCAGTTCATGGTGCTTTCTGTTCTGGATTTTCTTTGCAGTGTTTCCAATTTGTAGAAACTGTTTTATATAACCTGGGCGCCTCCCTAGGGAGGTGTTCCAGGCACGTCCAGCTGGGAGGAGACCGAGGGGTATACCTAGGACCAGGTGGAGGGATTATATCTCTTCGCTGCCCTGGGAGCGCCTTGGGACCCCCCAGTCAGAGCTGGTTGATGAGGGGAAAGGAACGTTTGGGGCTCTCTGCTGGAACTGCTACCCCCGAGACCCGACCACGGAGAAGCGGGAGAAGATGGATGGATGTTTTATATAAACAGGTGTTCTGAGCCACACTAATGAGTACCAATTGAGTTCCTTAAAAAAGCATGTCTATATCTGTGGTTGACATTCTCTGCATAAGGTATGGAGTGAGAAAGGTAATTGAACCTAAGATTCTTTACAAGTCTGTTATTTTGTTAACGTATGAGGTTAGTCGGAGTTCAGCTGTCCATGCAGTTTCAAAAGTATAAAAGCTGTAAGATATACTTACAGGGGTGTCAAACTCAATTTCATCGCGGGCCACATTAGCATTATGGTTGCACTCAAAGGGCCGGTTGTAAATTTAAGACGATATAAATATATAAAATAATGTATTATATTACATTACCGCCTCTGCATTGGATTATTATCGGATAGGGTAATAACTTCATAATCAACTACGTCTGAAAGCAGAAGTCTAGGGCAAATAATTGCAAGTCTCTTCAGTGTGCATGTCACAAAATGAGATGCATTGTGGGAAAGATTGTTTATTGGCAATGTGGTTCTGTAAAACGGCATGTAACCGTATAATAAACATATTATATTCTTTGCAAGCTCTTGCGGGCCACATAAAATGAAGTCGCGGGCCGGATTTGGCCCCCGGGCCTTGAGTTTGACAACCCTGATCCAGGACATTACACTGTTGATTGCTTTGAAGCAAGGTGATGTTTCTCATTATAGTAATATAATCTTTGATTTCAATTATCTCCGTCTGCGTTTTATTGTCTCCGTTTAGAAATTAGATTTAGAAATTTAGAAATTGGATCCACGACAAATTCACTTCACCGTTTTGCTTATTGTGATGTAGAGGGACTTCGAATCAAATGTATTACGATTATAAATCACAAGCCCTCACACAGGGTTATCAGAAAGGCCTGTGCTCCAGACCTGACGATACCAGGTGGCATTTGAATATTTCTAGAGACACGTTGTGATCTCGCTGTCAGAAAGACGCCGTGGTTCGGACGCTGCTGCCCCGACGATTTGTCCAGACGGTGGCAGAGAGCTCAGACATGTGTCCATCAGATAAAGAGAAGGGAACCTGCTGCTGGCAACAAAGAGTCGCTGATAGCAGCCGCCGCCTCGCAGTGTAAAAGCCTCTCTCTCCCCTCAACACACAAGCTCTTTCTTTCTCTCTGTGAATCTCCTGAAATCTACTTGTCCCTGCTCGCTTTGTGAGCATGTCACAGTATGTGGCAGGTACCAGCCCCCAACCAGCACTTCCTGTCAGCGGACGAGAGGAGGACAAAAGGAAGACGAGGAGATGTAGTGGAGTCGGAGAGAATGTATCGTACACTATCCAGCAGAATAGCTTCAGTTCACCTTGCAGCGAGTAACAGGTCATGCTCTGTGAACATTAGAACATAAAGCTGAAGGAGACAGACTGACGCTTTCATCCTCTCGCAGACTGAAGCAGCTGCTCTTTAAAACCTCCTGTTGCAGCACAGTTAGCACTGTAAACACAAATAAAATACCCATAATGAAATGTAAACACACAGATTGGTCCCCTTGAGGCTACCTTTTTATATCTGCTCTCTGATCTCTCGACAAATTGAAAGTACGTATTGCCTGAGATCTCATGATGGTGTTTTGTTAAATGTGCCAAGTGCTAGGACTGTCTTAGGGAAGAAAGCTTTTAGATGTGCAGCTCCACTAAATTGGAACAGTCTGCAAACCTGGTTAAATAAAGGCTACAAATATTTAGAAAATAACACACATTGATAGATCATTCCTCAATCAGCTGTTCTTCAATCTGAAAGGAGTGAGATTATGTCACCTGTTCCCAATATAAAAAACTGTTTTTCATGACAATGTTTGTTCGGACATGTTATTTATTTGTAGAAGAAGTATTGTATACATTTAGCAGGAATTGTTTGAGTTACGAGTTGTTTTGTTTGTTTGTGTCCATTGTTCTTGGTGGCTGTAAAGTTTGTTTGACTGGGTGTGTGTGGACCCAAGGAAGTAAAGCCAATGCCAATGCTAATGCTTATTCTAATAGGGATCCGATAGAAACTGAACTGAAAAGTCATCCATTCTCTAATTGGCTTTAAGATACTGAGTATTTTTACACGTTGTGTTGCTACTTTTACTTAAGGCAAGGCAAGTTTATTTATATAGCACTTTTCAACACAAGGCAATTCAAATTGCTTTACAACAAATGAAAGACATTAAGAAAATGGCATTTAAAATCAGTCATTAAAAAGAAAAGATAATAAAATAAACATAAAAAGAAAAAATACATGGATAAAAGTTACAGTGCAGTCTAAGATATGAATAGTTCAATTAAAAGCAGCGACAAAAAGAAAAGTCTTTAGTCTGGATTTAAAAGTAGTCAGAGTTGCAGCAGATTTAGCGTACTTAAGTAAATAATCTACACTTTTTCCACACTGTTATCACAACCCAGTCTCACGGCATTTCGTGTTATAGTCACGACATTTCATCTATTGATTCGTGTTCACCAACGCAATTTTCCCCTTTTTTTCGTGTCACACAGCACGATTTAAAAGCAATGTATTTCTACTGGTAATGTGTTTCGTGCCTGCAGCACGTCTTTTTGTCCGGTCAGGTCTTGGAAGACCGGAAGCTGTGTGGTTCATAAAAACATGTTCTTACTCAATATCAAGCCACGATTATTGTTTTTATTTTAAATTGTATAATGTCGGACTTTTTTTGCCATCCGCGAGGAAAAGAAATGGCTCAGAATACTGAAATCTGTATTTTTTAAATCTGTTTTTCCTTGTAATTTGTTATTCTTTTCTAAATAACACACTATTATTTACTCAACAATAACACACAATTATCCTTGTTTTTATTTATTTGTTTGATTCCATAATCTCTGGCTTTTTTGCTGTCCGTCAGGAACTACATTTCAAAATGTCAAAAAGTTACCGGAAACAGACGTAGGCCTATATGGGACATTTCGAGTATTACCCAAGATCCTCAGCTATGGTTGAAGCTCGGTGATTGGATGTTTTAGCCACAATGCCCGTTGGTATACGGTGTTTATGCGATATGAAATCTGAAAAACATTTACAAAAAATAAATAATACTTTAATCCGAGTGTGCTTGCTTTTCTCTTTGAAAGTCATCACATAATAACGGCATTGTAATACACGGTTCGGCTGCATTAAATATGACACATCTGCCGTAGTTCTTTCTTTATAGAGGCCTGATGAGAAGACTTCTGGACAAATTGGAAGAACTGCCACCAAACTGAATACGTGACGTGGATCCAATTGGTTGATAGGTAACGCCGCACAGCTGATAGAAAAGGACTTGTAGTTTTTAAAGATATTACTGATTTTCTTTGAATATAAGAATGTAAATACTGAGTTGAGAGAATAGTCAGGGGTTTTGGGTGATGGGAGACACATCTATGGAATCACAATTTCAATAGCTTACCATTAAATTACAGAAATACCTTTCTGTCTGTGATGTTTTACAAATCAGATAGTAATGTGAAGAAGTAAAATATGTGAAATAGTATAGCAATATCCTGTAAAATTATGTGAAAACATGAATAAAAGTACACATCTTCAGATGTTATACATACATAAGTGTCCTACACTAATAATACAAAGTTATTATGACATTGTATGCTGGGTGTACCTTATTTGTAACGATAACGTATTGAGTAACTCCTCATCAACAGTTGCCTGTCTTTGACTGTTGCAGGTGTAAGTTCAAATATCAAAAAAATATATGTGTGGATAACAAAATACATCCGTCATGAACTAAGCTGGAAACTTATACTGGAAAGTATAATTTATTGTGTTAACACTGTAAACTTGACAGTTGTTGTACCCGCACCGCCTAGTGGTTAAAACACGTTATTGCATTTTGTTGTTGATGTTATATTTGATGAAAAAAATATTAAGAGTACATACAAGATAGGGGAAAAGTAGAGGGTCAAAAAACAGTTTAGTGCCGGATGTACAAATATATTAATATGAGGATGTGCAAAACAGACAAACTAATTAGCCTTTATTAACACATTAAAGAATACTTTAGGTTAAGGTCTTCTTTCAAATAAGAACAAAGCTTTGGGGGTATCTATCTACAGATAAATATTAAGCCTGACAAAGTACTTAACGTCTAATATATTGCTTTCCTGCAATGTTAACTATTTTGAAACACTTATTTTAACTGATATTATACACATTAATTATACTCTTATGTATGTAGATAGAATAGGAAATGTGCAGAATATGACAGTTTAATGGTGGAGGTACACACATATTGATAGATGTCTTGTAATGCACTGTTGAGGAACCTGTGACCATCATTCATTCATTCATTGCATACACCGTAGTTGTATATATGATATGTCAATAAACCTTAGAACATCTTGAAAGGGATGTGCAAAATAGCCATAATATACAGTCTTTAATTAACTATTAGTAGAGAATAACGAGTAATGAATATACTTTATTACTCGTTTCCATTCATGTCAAAGATACATGTACATCTCCTGATTGTTGGCACTTGACAATCACCTTCCCTGAATTTTACTCAGGTGTAACTAAAGTCTGCTTTAAGGGTTGTTTATATTTCGATTAATCACGATTACATATTTTAATCGACTGACAGCCCACATTACGCAGCATTATTTTCCAATAAACATTGTAAAACTACGGTTATACAGTATAGCTGTATGTTAGCAAGAGTTGAATTGTAAACAACCTGCTGTTTGTATAGCTGAAACAGGCACACACATCAGTGTGGTCTTTGAAGAGAGCAAGACAAAAGGCGTCCTGATAAAGGCCACAGAACAAATACTCAGAATATTGTATTGGGAAACCTCCCTGCAGTTTATTGAATCCTGCTTTCTTATATGAGGATATTTTGAGCAAAGTACAACCTCTCATCTGTTTAAAGCTGTTCATCATTACCACTCCTCTCCTCTTGTTTGGGGCGTCTTCTCTCTGAGCTCCATGCATTAAAAATTGAAAGCGTTCTTTGTGGTGATGCAGCGGGGAAGGGAGGGGGAGAGAAAAGAGCAACGCCGCTGTATTGAGTGCTACTCCTGAGCTCTTGAAAAGCCTGACATCAATGGAGCACGGAGGGAGAAGGCAGAAAGATATATAAAAAACGAGAAACTGAGAAATAAAAATATATATAAAAAGGCGACATGAAGAATTTGTTGTCGCTGTTTGTTTTTAATGTTGAGATGTTAAAAAAAGCTGTCGGAGCGCTGTGGTTGTGGTGAGACGAGCACATACAGTACAGGATGTTAGATCCGCTCCCACAGGAGTCTTACACAGAAGAATACATGAAAGAATGCAAAAGAAATACACATCAGCTGCTGCGCTCGTCTCCTGCAGCCTCGTGCAGCTGAGCCAACACAGGCCTTCTGAAGCAGGATGTGAACAAATCCCAATATTCTTATTCTTATTCGTCATATTGTTAAGCCTTGTGTTTCAAAACTTGTTTCAACAATAAGTGTTTGTTTTAGTTATCTTGTATTTTAATTGATTCCAAAATGGAACAACTTTCACAAAATCCATAATCTCCCGTGGTTAATAAAGTATTCTGATTTATGATTATATTTTTGAATACATGTGCTTTTTACTGCCAATGATGCATTCAAAAACAGTGGGGAATTTAATTATCTTGTTTCAAGAGGACATATTATACTCATGTTCACCTTCATATCAGTATTACGTGTCTCTACTGGGACATGTCTCCATGCTTTAAAGTTCAAAAAGCAATTTATTGTTCTCACACTGCCTGTGCTGCAGCACCTCTTTTCACCCTCTGTCTGAAACCAGAGCCAAGTTTCTTTGATTGGTTAGCTGGCCGACTCTGTTGTGATTGGTCAGCCACTTAGAGATGTCCCGCCCCTTAGCCTATCAGGTACACAGAGGTTGCGCTAGACTTTTTTCGTTGCCCGTCCAGAATTACCCGTCGGCCTTTACACAACTCTGACGGGGGGGGGGGTGGCATGCTCGTGAACTGTCAAGGGGGGGGCAGTTCACATGCGCCGTGTTATGCATGGCTGCTGCACCTCGCGAGAGCGTGCACAGCGTAAAGCCAAAACAGACATTTCAATGATTTGTACGGCACAGTTAGGTTTGGAAACGGTATCATTTCATTTTTGGAGGGCATAACACGGCATAACACGGGAGGGGAAACTTTGACGCTGTTCCGAGTTGTGTTCTAATCCGTCAAAATGACCGACTGCTTTCAGATTTGTCCGTCATTGTTAAAAAAAATCCGTCATAGACGGAAAATATTCGGTTAACGCGACCTCTGGGTACAATGTGTTGGAGCGCTAGCCAATAGAAGGGCGAATGTGACACAGTGATGTCACTATGTTCTGGAAGTAACCGAAGGAGTCCAATGGAGGCGTTTCAGGAAGAGAAACTCCCTCTGGAGGGAACACAGGAATGTTTGCCTTTGCAGAACATGTACATGCACACAAACTCATATTACTCTACATACCTGTTCTTGCTGTCAGTCCATCTTCAGATTCTCTATAAAACTCTATGGAAATTGAACATTAATCTGTTTTGTAATTTCTCTGTTTCGCCTTTTGGAAAATAAATCTAACGCTGAACATAATGCTGTCAAGATAATGTTAATTTGTTTTGAATTGTTCTTCTAAATTAACCTCTTTTATTTCAGAGGACATCCCATATTTTCAGAAGATGACTCCGCCCTCATTTCTATCTGAGTTTTTAGGAGAACGCATTTTATACAGAGTCATTGGATGAACTCAGAAACACTTCCATTATCTTCTTTGTTTCTGTTACGATCGGGTGAAGCAGGAAGGACTCAAATGCAGAATTTAACGAAAAGCGAGCTTTATTAAATAATGTGGCAAAAAAAGGCAGTTTCCAAAGTATCAAAAACAAACGAGCAGCACGAGGAACACAGACCGTGGAATAACATGGAGGGGAAACAATGGACCGACATGGAACACAGGGGAAGACTAAATACACAGAAGGGTAATCACAGGACAAGACACAGCCGGGCAGGGGAGGGAGAAACACAAGGGCAACAGGTGAACACAACGAGACAATCAGACACACCAGGGAAACTAGCGACAGGGAGGAGGACCAGACAAAACACGAGGAGGAACAGACGTACAAAACCCATAACCAGACAGACAACACTAACACCGTGACATACTCCTGGGAGTGTGAAGTAGAGACTTTACACTTCTACTGCTAAAGGATGAACCATCCAGATCGCTCAGGTCTTCTGGTCAGCTTTCTGTTCCCAGAGTCAGAACCAAACCTGGAGAAGTTCAGTTATTAGAATAACAGAATCTGTACCCTGTGTCCTTTTGTAGTCCACTTCCTGTTGTTTGTCTTACCCCGGCTGATACTTCACTAAATCCACTGTTTTAATTTGTAAGGTAAAATTGTAAATATAAATTGTAAATATGTAACCCTGTAAGGTGTCCTTGGGTGTTATGAAAGGCACAAAAAAAATGTATTATTATTATTATGCTCCAAATATCTGGAACAAACTCCCAGAAACCTGCAGGTCTGCTGCAACTCTGACTACTTTTAAATGCAGGCTGAAGATTGTTCCTTATTAAAGGGGACCTATCATGCAAAATATAAACATGTGTCCCCGGTGTGTCGGGGAACTCACGCAGCGTCAGCAAATAAACCCTCTCTCTTTTCCTCCGTACCCAAATCTCTAAAAACGGGGAACAACGGAGCTGATCCAGATGTGAGTCCGATATGACGTCATATCTGAAATGTGGACCCACGGCCCAATCAGAAACGTTGCTATCAGACACAATGCCCGACTGTTTTGGACGTAATATGGTCCGTGTTTACATTAGCATCGCTAACACTCAGAGCTAACCTGTACTGGAGAGCATGTGTGTGAAGAAGCAGGAAGTAAAAAGGAACTCACCTTGTGGTGTAACCGGCAAGAGAGAAAGCCTTTGAGCTCCAGACTGTTTCAGAGATAATCCACTTTAAAGGCCACCTATTATGCAAAATCCACTTCCTCATGTCTCTTCTTCATGTCTCCTCTACATCAACACGTGTCCCCTCTTCTTCATGTCTCTTCTACATCAACATGTGTCCCCTCTTCTTCATGTCTCTTCTACATCAACACGTGTCCCCTCTTCTTCATGTCTCTTCTACATCAACATGTGTCCCCTCTTCTTCATGTCTCTTCTACATCAACATGTGTCCCCTCTTCTTCATGTCTCTTCTACATCAACATGTGTCCCCTCTTCTTCATGTCTCTTCTACATCAACATGTGTCCCCTCTTCTTCGTGTCTCTTCTACATCAACATGTGTCCCCTCTTCTTCGTGTCTCTTCTACATCAACATGTGTCTCCTCTTCTTCATGTCTCTTCTACATCAGCATGTGTCCCCTCTTCTTCATGTCTCTTCTACATCAGCATGTGTCCCCTCTTCTTCATGTCTCTTCTATATCAACATGTGTCTCCTCTTCTTCATGTCTCCTCTACATCAACATGTGTCCCCTCTTCTTCATGTCTCTTCTACATCAACATGTGTCCCCTCTTCTTCATGTCTCTTCTACATCAGCATGTGTCCCCTCTTCTTCATGTCTCTTCTACATCAACATGTGTCCCCTCTTCTCCATGTCTCTTCTACATCAACATGTGTCCCCTCTTCTTCATGTCTCTTCTACATCAACACGTGTCCCCTCTTCTCCATGTCTCTTCTACATCAACATGTGTCCCCTCTTCTCCATGTCTCTTCTACATCAACATGTGTCCCCTCTTCTTCATGTCTCTTCTACATCAACATGTGTCCCCTCTTCTTCATGTCTCTTCTACATCAGCATGTGTCCCCTCTTCTTTATGTCTCTTCTACATCAACATGTGTCCCCTCTTCTCCATGTCTCTTCTACACCAACATGTGTCCCCTCTTCTTCATGTCTCTTCTACATCAACACGTGTCCCCTCTTCTCCATGTCTCTTCTACATCAACATGTGTCCCCTCTTCTCCATGTCTCTTCTACATCAACATGTGTCCCCTCTTCTTCATGTCTCTTCTACATCAACATGTGTCCCCTCTTCTTCATGTCTCTTCTACATCAACATGTGTCCCCTCTGTGGAAAGAGACTCTGAAAGTTTCAGGAACAAAGATTTTCTCTCTTTTTGATCCATTTCTATAAAAACCTGTCTGAAAATGAGCTGATCAGATTTTGGCCACTTGATGATGTCATAACGATGTGTTGTCTTGAGTAACCATTAGCCAATCAGCAACAAGGTAACCCCCCCCCCCCCCCCCCTTATCACCTGAATCTCCTCCTAGAGCTCCTTTGAGTTCTTTGTAACCAAACCTCTCTCAGAGGGGCGTGGGGAGGGGCTCCTTATTTTCATCTAAAGTAACAGACAGAGAACCAGCACTTTGGAAACAGGGCTGAAACAGAGAGGATTATGGGTAATGCTGTTTGGTGTCCAAACACTTCAGAGACATGTTCTGTATGTATCTGAGACCTGTAATATATTGAAGAAAAACTGTGTAATAGGGGACCTTTAATGCTCTTAAAGTCTTTCATTTGTGCAAAGTACTTTGAATTGCCTTGTGTTGAAAGGTGCTATATAAATACTGCCTTCTACTGCTTCTCTCCATGTTTCTGACTTCCTGAAGGTCTGTCAGAGTCCTTCAGCTCTGACTCACCGCCATGTTTCAGCCCATCACTCCATCACTCCATCACTCCCCTGCAGTGCTGAGTGCCGGCGACAGAGGGCAATCTCCCCCCAGGCAGCGGTGAGAAGTGGGTGGGGGTCCTGATTGACAGCAGCAGCGTTGGAGGGGAAAGAGGAGTTCGCCTCGAGTTGCCAGACGCCCCGCTGAAAGGAAGCTTACACGGCGATGGGAAGATTTGAGTACACATGCAGCTTTTTGTCGGGAGGAGAGAAAGAAATCTTCTGCTGCATCTCCTCCACTCCAAGCTGCTGAGTGTAGAGGCAAGATTAAAAGCTTCAGGGTTCATGGTGTCCCTCTACTTTTTCTGGTTAAGTGCAGATTCAGTGTTTGCATTTGTTTGTGTTGTTGTTTTGTTTAGTTTATTTCTTTATAGTGTCGTGGACAGTCCCCATTGATCAACCACAAAAACAGTAAATGGGGCAGCTTTAGCCAACATTGCTAAGTCCAGCTGTTGTCCCCGGCCAGATGGCAAAGACACCTTTTTTAAATCACAACACATCAACAGCATAAAGACACGATGAAAGACAAGTAGATACAAGCGAAAGGATCAAAGAGAACAATATACATGTCCCCCCATTTTTCAAAATCCTGTTTGTGTCCCCTCCACTTTCCGAATGTGTTTTTTTGTTTAGTTTACGCAAGCGGTCATCGCCACGGAGGAGCACACAGCTTATGAGGGTGGGTGTGTGTGGGGTGGGTGTGTGTGTGTGGCACGAGCGCATTTTGTGTGAGTGTGCGAGCGAGAGAGACAAGAGAGAGAGAGAGAGAGAGCGTACCAGTTACAGGGGTTGTTGTTAGCATCTGGTGCTAGCTCGGAGCTAACGGAGATTAGAAGCTGCTTCAACAATAAGGAGAGGGAGGATCCTCTCCTGTCTGACTGAGAGGCTGAGGTGACGTCAGTTTAGGTGAGGTAAAGGACTCGCTGAGCGATTAGATTGTACATTTAGTCTAAGTTATCTCAGTGGGCCTCATCGGTTTGGTCATCTATGTAAACAAATATTTCCATCTATTTAATATAGTTAAGAATTAATTCCAATGTGTACTATAGGTCAGTAAAATAAACACAGTTGAAAATATGCATAAATAATAGGGATGTAACGATATATTGAATATCGCGAAATCGCGGTAAATAGACGTCTCAATACCGCCGTGAGACTGACACAATCTACCGTGATTTTTTTCAAATTATTATTATTTTTTTTAAATACTTTTTTTTTTTAAAACCTTTATTCAACCAGATGGTCCCATTGAGATCATCGAACTCTTTTTCAAGGGATACCTGTCCAACATGGCAGCAAGTAGGTTACAACATGAACATAAAACAACAGATAACACAAAAGGACATCGTATTTACAGGGCTACATGTACACACCTAGAGACACTGACAAGTACCAACAGTATATGTATATCTCGCCCTGTCAATAAGCCTCACCTTCTTGGCAACAACTGTATTGTACTTGATGATGCTGAGTGAGTGAGTGAGAGTTGAGTTACTTGAAAAACTAAAGTGAAACTTGATTTATTCTATTGCAGGGTCTGATTATTATATTGTTGACAATTTAAAATACTACTATCCTACTAAAATGCTGTACAAATCAGATTTATTATTTAATAAAGAAAAAAAAATGAAAGTTAAAAAAAAAAAAATTCACATTTTTTCCCTTTATTTTTCAATATCGTGATAAATATCGTACCGTGGACTTTTTATCGCGATAAATATCGTACCGTGATTTTTTGGTATCGTAACATCCCTAATAAATAACAAGAAAAACTATAGACTAAGATAAAGATATAGGAGAGAGGAGTTTATCAAATATTTGTTATTGGTTGTGAGCATATTCTAATGTTTTTTTGATTATTGAAATATATACAGTTCCTATGAGTGTTGAGAGCTGTATCCCAATTGTGCCCTCAAAGTGCACCAGATTGATGCATTTAACTTCAATTTAAAGAAACAAATCATCCCGGGGTTGCGAGGTCCACCCACAAATAAAACAGGTTCACATGGATAGGATACTAAGTTTGCACACTCATTATATACACTACACATTTTGTAACACCATAGTCCCTAATGTGTTTGTAGAAAGGCAGGAAATGGAAATAAATCGAGAAAATGTTTCATTGCGGACCCCCTGTTTTGTGTGTCCCCCACTTCTTAAACCAAAGTTACACCCTTGCAATCACATAACAGAAACGAAACATACGCCATATCCACCACAGTTGTATTCCCATCCTGTTCTGCAAACATCTCATCGTCCTGCTGTGCATCTCTGCCTTTTAATGTATTTTAAATGTCAGCATGCAGGTTCAATTCTGAGGGAATAAAGACAACAACACACCTGGATGTGTGCACAGATGATCCGGTACATCACTTTTTGACCCTTATCTTCAAAATGTATATGGAAACGTGCAAATCAGCTGTTCATATCCTGCGAAAATAAGTACTCAATGTCATCACAGCCTCTCAATACAATGTTTTAGAGAACACTTAGGATACTGCCGTGGGGAAAACAGGACAAAAGCGTCAACCACCATAGATTGGTTCTCCTCCTCTCAACAAGCACACACTGACACCTGGATCAATATCCTGTTTAAGCATGAACACAATAACTCAACAACGACTAAAACTCATGTTGTTTGTAAAAACATAGACGAGGCATTTACAGTCTCTACAGTCGACTTCTTCCTTTCTTATACAACATTCCCAAAGTCAATTCAGAACAAGAATAGAAGAATACATTTATTACATTTTTATTATTTTACAAAACATTGTTTGTTTGCCTGCAGGATTCCTTGACACTGACTTTGTTGAAGATTCAACTACAAGGATTAGTCTGTTGTTGACAGAAAATACGTTTGTAATGGTTGAGGTAATTGTCTAAACAATAATAAAAACATGTCGTTTCAGTGTCTAAATTGAGTGGATTTCAATCTTTCAGGCATTTTAAAACTATTCCCTGACATTTAATGGGCGACACTTTTTTAAAAAAAATGTATCAATATGTTTATTGATTTTCAGCTTACAAAAAATACATAGGACGAAGAGGGAATCCCTTCAAAACAACTCAGGCTACCAACTAGCCACGAACACAGGCTAAATCAGGCACAGCTAACGCCGAAACAATCCAACCAACTCCCGGTTCATACTCACGATAGACGAGCCCCCAGTTGTTGTGACCGGCTCGTAGGCCACAACAGAAAGATGACCAGAAGTACACGAGTTTCCAAAAACCACTGCACATGTATTGCGGTTGTTCAGTATAGAGTACAAGATGGGTGGACGAGGGGAGAGGATCGCCGTGTTACTCCTCCTGCGGCCGGCTTGGAGAGAGAGAGTCCGGGGCCCTGTGACTCCGGGCAGCTGGGCTTAATAGCACCTCGGCTCCGGCTCCACCCCACCGTAAGACCTGAAACACACCTGCACACAGGCTCTGGGGCCGTCACAGAGCCAAAAGCAATACATATATACACAGGACAACTACTTTACTTTACATTAAAGAAGAATAACAACACTAAATTAAATTGGTACATACCACAAGGGCACTCTAATACATCGGCAACCATCCAGTTTGGACTTGGACTTGGATATACTTTATTAATCCCCGTGGGGAAATTGTTTCTCTGCATTTGACCCATCCTAGTGTTAGGAGCAGTGGGCTGCCATTTTGAACAGCGCCCGGGGAGCAGTGTAGGGAACGGTGCCTTGCTCAGGGACACCTCGGTAGCACTTGGTCTTGCCGGGACTTGAACTGGTGACCTTCCAGTTGCCAAGCCAAGTCCCTATCGACTTCTCCACCACCGCCCTACAAGTCCATTAGCCACTTGTATTGCAGAAGCTTTAGACGCGTATTCCCCGTCTGTGTTCGGGCCGCTTTACAAGCTGTGCTCCATTGTTCCAAATTGGGTGACACTTTTGATCATTTGAGAATAGGGCCCCTTTAATGCTATCGCCTGATCAACAAGTTGTTCGAATACACAAATACATGTACATATAACTTTCCAAAAGAAAGTCGATAAGCATTTCACCCACTAATGCTAAAAAAAGAATCACTAATCTCTTTCTAATGAGACACTGAGTTACCTTTCAGGAGTCATTTGTTTTGTAATCAAAGGTTTCAAAATCTGTCATCTTCAAACCTGTCGAGGAGAGACGCTAATAGCTTCTTAACACTTTATTATAAAGGCATCGAAGAGAACATTACATGTATTACTTGCATTATTTAGTGTGAGATTATATGGATTATTATCTTTTAAATCTACTTACGGTCTTTATTCAGCTGTCAGAATTAAAAGGGGTATATTTGCATTATATGTATGAGGTAATAGGGATGGCTTTTGTCATGGCCTGGCTCTTGGCCAAAACACAACAACGTGAGAAGGATAAGAATATGTATAAGAAAAAGTATTTATTTGGCAAAACTCAATGTGGCTAAAAAACAAACAAAAGGACACGGCAAAAAAGAATAAACGACTCTGCTCTCCGAGGTCCGGTCCTCTGGGGGGAGAGAACGCTCCAGGGTCTGACTCAGGCCTTGTAAACCCATGGTACCGGCAGCCAGGTGTCCTTAATCAGTGCTGATAGGCAAAAGGGAGAATATTTAAAGGGCCACACACACACAACAGGCGATAGAGACGCAGGGGTCATCACACTTTCTTTTTCTTTTACTTGAAAGGCGAACACTTGAGTCACAAAAGACGAGAGCCGACCAGCATCGACTCTGTGACAAATCTGTCAAACACATCTAGACACACAGGCGGCAAAACAATATGTAACGTGATGCCATTAAAATCTTTCCTTCAGACACCATGACGGATACACAGGAGAGGAGGAGGAGGACGTGAGGAAACGATGAAGATGACATAACACTCATCATTTTCAGACCAGAAGAACTTTCGTCATACTTCTTGTACTTGGTATTTCGATCCCTCTGTCTGTACACACCAACGGAAAGATATACAATAAAGTTGACTTTGACTTTTGAATAATATACTATTTCATAGTTCTTGTACTGCCTTGTTTTTACTGTGTCCAAACCAAAAGAACTGAGAACGATAGGTGGTAGTTCTTTGAGGGACTTCTTTACCCCCCTATTTCAGATGTGGTACTGACGCCGATTGGAGACTTGTCGAAGAGACTGTAAGGGTTCGGGATCAACCAGAATAAATTAGGGTAGAAAATCCTTATCCTTATCCTTATCTTCAAAATGTATATTGAAACGTGCAAATCAGCTGCGCGTATCCTGGAGTCGAGGTTTTTCATGCATTGAATCTAAAAGCGTGTGGTGTGCAAACCAACACTAAAGGAATACAACATTTAGGTTTGTTATTTATGTGCGGGGCATCTCACATGTTCAACAACGCACGATTTCAAAAAACATAACCAACTTTTTTAATTGTATTTTATTCGTCACCCATCAATATGAAATGCTCAAAAAACGCCAATTTTCACTTTGATATTTGTCCTCAATGTCCCTGTAAGTGGAGGAAGACACATGTGCGCATACACACAGCGTGCACTGTTTATATCTGGTATCGATTCTTCTCCGATCCAAAGCAAGTCATTTCAAAAGACGCAGGTAATGCAGTGTGCTTAAGGTTCGATCGGGGAAAAGACAGAATATGTTGGGAGGTGAACAGAAGCGTCTTTCTCTCCGTTTCCTCCCTTTCCTTCATCTCTCCTGTAGTCTTTGATTGATTGGACGAGTGTGTGCTGTGGTGTGATTAGCCGGCTCTAATTAGGATCCATGCTTTGTTGAAAACACGGGGGATTAGCTGCAGACACACACACCTATCAAACAATACGTTAATCAGCTAAAGAGTGCTGCTACCTTTCACTGCCATTAACGCTGCTGAGCAACTATCACCGAACCTGTCCCTTTCATTCCCTCTTTTCACAGTTCTGAGGTATTTCCTTTCATATTTTAGCTCATTTCAGTTTTCCCCCCAGAAAAGTAGGAGAGCTCGAGCCGTTCAGTCTCATTTTCTGCTTCCTTCGCTGAATTGGTCTCGGAGGACACAGCATGCCCCATTCCATTTTTTGTTATACTGACATGCCAAGATTCATTCACTCGCCGTTCATTTCCTTTTCAGAAAGCCTAAAGTGCTCTCCAGGTGGACGGGGCCGCAGCAGTGGATGTTTGGCAAGACTTTTCCTTAAGATAAGGAAGCAATGTGGCGCAGTGGTCTGTGCGTTTGATCATCAGATCAAGGGGGCGTAGGGGAACTCCAGTTGGAAACCCGCTCCCGCCCCACTGCGTCAGGCCGTGGTGTCCTTGGGCTATCAATCAATCAATCAATCAATGTTTATTCATATAGCCCAATATCATAAATGTTACATTTGTCTCAGTGGACTTCACAGTGTGTACAGTATCAGTATGACAATATGACACCCTCCGTCCTTAGACCCTCTGTCCTTAGACCCCCTGTCCTTAGACCCTATGTCCTTAGACCCTCACATCGTACAAGGAAAAACTTCCGGAGAAAACCCACAGTTTAAAGGGAAAATGGGAGAACCCTCAGGGAGAGCAACAGAGGAGGGATCCCTCTCCCAGGACGGACAGACGTGCAATAGATGCCGTGTGTAAATTGAAAAGATAATACATTTGCAACATAGGTAGTCCAAAGGTTTGGAAATGCATGTGTGTATAATAGGAAGATGAATCCACGAGGATATCCATCCAGGACCGATGATCCAGGACCACAGCCACGACTCAAGAACCAGCGCTCGCGATCCAGGACACAGGACCGCAGGATCATCCATGACTCCGGATCCCGGCGTATATAGACACCAAAAAGAAAGACATTTGGGGAAGCTGGGTTAATCGGAACATGAGAGGACACAGGTACAGACAGAGAGAAGGAAGAAGTAAGATGTCCCCCGACAAACTAAGCCTATATCAGCACAACTAGGGGCTGAATCAAGACACTTCACCCGAATTTGCTCCTGTGGGTATTGTCCACAGTCGATGACCATTACATGTATGATCTGTATGTGTAATGTGTATTTGTAAAGCGCTTTGAGAGTCTTTGATAAAGCGCTATAATAAATATAAGGATTATTTATTATTATGTGTTATTCAACTCAAACCTTGAATTTTTATGTTTAAGAAAATGTATAAAGAAAGCGTAATTAGACAGTTAGACTTTTGATTGTGTTCTGGTTTTATGTTTCAGTATTTGTAAGCGACTGTGACTGAAAGAATGTTGCTTTTATTTCACTTTTTTATGGTTATTTCATTTTTTTAAGAAGGGGCAAGTACAATAATCTTCTCCCTGCTCCTTTCCACCATGCGCTAAAAACCAAACAGAAAACAACCAGTATAAGTGTACATGTTTTGTTTTAAAACTACTGCCATGTGTGGAATAAACAAAAACTGCTGGAGTTTTAGCGAAACAATTATTTAAGGTATGACAGTTGTATTTTCGTTCCAAAAGAAAATTGAATTAGAAATGTATTTAAAGATCACATGTTGAAATGTTATCAGGGAACTAATTAGTCGTCACTGATTGTTTTCACTATCACCCATAATGCATCAGACGGGGAAAACTGCATCCATCATCCTTCATCTAACATCGGAGTCTTGTCTTTAGCAACATGTTTTAATGCTAAATTGTTTCTCAAAATTACTTATTTTTTCTTATCCTTATATATTTCTTTTTTTATCTACTTTGCAACTTATTTTGTTTAGATTGTTTATGTTCGCACCACCAGATACCAAAGCAAATTCCTTGTATGTGTAAACGTACCTGGCAATAAACTTGATTCTGATCATTAGAACAGAAGCTGCATCTGCAACGACAGGAAAAGGTTGCAGTTTCAGCGGTAGCGTGGCGTGGGGAAAAAATTAGGGGAAGCCAATAATACGTTCTTTCTTTTGGGTCGGGGGGGTGGTGGTGGTCAATGTAATAACGTAACCAGATGAGTGATTACAGCACCCGGTATCATTTTACACACATTTGTATCAAATGCAGGACTTACACTCGCCTGTTATCTAACCGACAGGTCCGCACGCACTCTCCAGCCCAAACTCTAATATAGTATAAGTATAAGTATTCAATCACAAACTAAATCAGGAGACCTTTAACGTTTTACGTCCTTTTTTCCTCGCTGTACACAGATCCAGTTTGGGCATCGGCCTGTCTTCAGATTGTATTTGTTGTTGCTGCTGTAGCGGAAGTTTAGTACAATTCTTTTTTATGAAATACTCCAAATCTTCACCCTCCATAATTGCACTTGCTTCAATTGCTTGCTACTTTCTAACGGCGGTGAGAGTGGTGCAGTGACGCTATCTATCTTCTATCGATTAGATTTATGATTCGAAAATTATAAAAGTAGGGAAGACATGTGGATATTATCCGACTGAACAAAACGAGCATTTATCTAACAGGTTCGTTTTCCACTGACCTTATTTCGAGCTATTTTCCAAAATCCTATGGAGAAATCCCATTGTTTTTTTGTGGAGGGAAACCGAGCGCAGCTTACTTCCGGGTTTTAGGACGCGTCACTGCACCACTAAGTTGATGCGATTTGATTGGATTGTGAGGCAAGGGAAGCTAGTCGCCTCTGGCTTCCCTTGGCATGGCCCTGACCAATCACAGGTTGGCAGGGGCATGACGTGAGCCTCATCTGATTGGTCAATCCCTCAATTTTTTTTCACCAAGGGAAGCCAGATTCGGCTGGCCTCCTCTCGCAACAGAGAGTGCAATCTACTGTTTCACCATAACATCTAGAGGGGCGCTGTTTCACTCTTTGTAAAATACTCAATGAGAATGGGGGAGAGACGGGCCGGCAGCAACACACAGCAAAGGAGAATTATCGAAACAAAACAAAGTGTTTTTATTTAAATTATAACTACAATCCGAAAAACAGGGGAAGCCTGGCTTCCCTTGGCCTCCGGGAGAAAACGCCACTGAGTTTCAGTAGGTTTTTACTTTCAGTTGCGCTGGATTTTGGGTTAAAACTACATGGTTGGGTTACAATGGGTATGCTGTTAGGGTTAGGGTTAAAACATCTCAACTGCCTGAAACGCCTCCATTGGACTCCTTTGTTTACTTCCTGAACATGGTAACGCTGGTGCTTCTATTGGCTAGCGCTCCAACACATTGTACGTGATAGGCTAAGGGGCGGGACATCTCTAAGTGGTTGACCAATCACTACAGAGCCGGCCAGCCAACCAATCAGAGCAGACTGGAAGAGATCAATCCAGGGTCTTTTTAGATTCCGATTAACCCCGAAAGTCTGCCACCATGTTTTCTATTGGCTCGATCCAAATGTGGCGATTTGGAAAATGCTTGTTATATTCCATCGGATCTGTTCAATATTGTTCAGCATTTGTTCTGCAGTCAGGGCCACCTAGAGGTAAAGCAACAGAGAACAATGTTACGTGATTACAAATATGACTCTTTTATATGTCCTGCTATCAGGTTCATTAAACCCTCTCAAAGCTGTTGGCGGTAATAATTACACACATGCAATCAAACCAACAACAAAGACATTTTTAAAAGATATTTCTACCATCCTCACGACGCTGTAAGTCTTTCGGATGCAGGGCAGCACTGCAGTGACCAATCAGCTCATTACTCCTCGTACATCATTATTGATTTATTTCAGCGAGGACCATGCATGCAAACACATTAATCTCAGAAAGGAGAAGCGATGAATTATGCCAGATTTGAGCTAATAGCTCATTTCCTTCTGCGGTCCTACATGAAGTGCATTCACCCCCGAAACCTGCCGCCCTGAGCGAAACACCGTGCTTTCCCCCCACTCAAACTGCACACATCTTCCCTGGAGCTCCATTTATCCTCGCAGCCCCCCGGAGCATCCTGCTGCAAAACTCTCAGCCTAAACATACTCCAACCAGAGCGTTATAAATCTCCTCCCTGCTTTCACACTCGTTTCCTTCTTTCTGTCTTGTAACAAACGCCTTTTTTAGTTGCCTACTTTCCAAGAAGAGAATAAGCAATTCCCCCGTTTCTCCCGCTGCTCCTGAATGAGGCATTTAGTAATAATAGCTGGAGAAAATCAGAGGGAAGTGAAGGGAAAGGGCTTGACGAGTGGTTTCTCTCTGAAAGATGTGGACATGTTGTACCTGTGTGCAGAACAGTGATTAGTAGTCCTTTGTCAGAGGCTTGTAATTTAGCCGGAACAGGCGATTCCACAGTGAAAGGCAATTTAAATGCTTATATACACTATTTATTTTAGTCCTATAGAGACTTTTTTTTCTTCTAACCTTCAGGGAAAAGCTCACAATACACATGTTGTGTCACCATGCTGAGAATAACAATATCCATACTGCAAATACTGATCTAAATATGCTGCTGTTTGAAAATGGGTTGTAATATCTATGAGACACGGTTCCCTTCTTCCCCCTAATTAGTTTCACACTAAGACGGTGACAACCCGAACATATCTCTTCGGTGGGGGGCATCGCAGACACACACGTATTCTTATGCAGAACATGAATCATTATCTGTGTAATAAAGTCATATTAGGTGAGAAATATAGTTGTGACAGTGCGACGGCATGCGGCTTCTCTTCGAGCCGCTTTTGTTTAGTGGGTTTCTGGGAGTGTTTTGAGTTCAAAGCGGCAGCAGGAGGGAGAGGAGAGAAGCAGCGGGAGCTCGTGAGCGTTCATCAGTGGGTTACACTCGGCATGGGCCGCGTGGAAAGAGAGGAATACTAAAAATATACCTGTAATATTCTTTAACCAGCACAATACCCTCATGCAAATGTTCTGTCAGGACGGAGAGACAAAGAGATTAGGAATGAATTTCAAATGACTTCCTCCCAAAATACGACGAGCTGCAATAAGTGTTAGATATTCAGAGATGAAATTCATGTCACGGCTAATTATCTCCGCATTAATCACACAAAAGAGAGACACCTAATTACCCAAAAAGATCAAAGCTTTGTTGGTTCGGAGCGGGAACATTTAGCATTGCAGAAGCACAGGAAAGTGACCTGGGCTGAAACGCAGAACAGATAAGCAAAGAGGAATGCACACAGATAGCAAATAAATCAAAGGGAGAGAGCTGTAAACAAGCCAGACATATATTATAGCAAAAACAAAAAGTGCAGTTTCCTGGATTGTTGTGTGAAAACTTGTGACTAAGATGTGTATATATATATATGTATTTATATATATATATATATTCAGGGAAAGTAATAATAACCATTTTAAACTCAACAGCTACAAAATGGATAGTCGTTCATTGTCCCCAGAGCACATCCCACTCTATGAATCAACATTAAAATACAAATACATTAAAAGTGGAATAGAGTTAATTAACAATGAAAACAAAAATTAAAAATAGTATTTCAAATGTAAACAACAAAAATGTGCTTTGATGATCATCCACTTTTCTTGTGGCCACTTTTTATTTGGCTTTAAGTAATAATAATAACACGTTTTATTTCGAGGCGCCTTTCAGGACACCCAAGGTCGCCTTACAGCGCATTTACAAGTTAAAACAGCTAAAACAAAAACGGAACACAATTGAATCGAACCGACAGGCAACACAGCAGCATGAAAGCATAAAACAGGCAGGACAAGAGTGACGGAGTGACGGAGTGAGAGGAGGATCTGTGATGGCAGGTTGAATGTGTTTTAGAGGAGGCCGGTTTAAACAGGTGGGTTTTGAGGTGGGATCTGAATGTCACCAACTATTGGATGTATTTCCATTGGATTTAGTTCAGAATGAATTGTGATAACGTGTGCTCTCGAGTGGTGCACAAAGTAGTCCTAAAACTCGGAAATCCACATGAGATAACACTCAATTGACCAATGACGCAGAATACATTAGGTTGTAAAACAGGCACATGTTGGTTTTAGTCATACGAAACAAAGGTGTAAAGTAACTGAGTCCATTTACTACTTAGTAAAATGTGAAATCTAATCAAGTGTTGAATCAGACTTTAGTTCCACCTGGAGTAAATCCACCAGCTACCCTGCAGTCTACAAAGTACTTCAGACTAGCTGCACCTTCACCAGCTTTGAGAACACTTTCATGATCAATCATTATAAACACATCATATATATTATTCTGAAATGGACCAATCTGCACAACGACTACTTTCACTGTCTTTCACTATATTTAGATGAGAATACTTTTCTACTTTCACTTGAGGAACATTTTGAATGCAGGACTTTTACTGTAACAGAGTATTCCTACACTCTGGTACTTCTACTTTTACTCAAGAACAAGATCTGAGTACTTCTACTTTTACTCAAGTACAAGATCTAAGTACTTCTACTTGTACTCAAGTACAATATCTGAGTACTTCTACTTTTACTCAAGTACAAGATCTGAGCACTTCTACTTTTACTCAAGTACAATATCTGAGTACTTCTACTTTAATCAAGTACAAGATCTGAGTACTTCTACTTTTACTCAAGTACAATATCTGAGTACTTCTACTTGTACTCAAGTACAATACCTGAGTACTTCTACTTTAACTCAAGTACAAGACCTGAGTACTTGTACTTTTACTCAAGTACAAGATCTGAGTACTTCTACTTGTACTCAAGTACAATATCTGAGTACTTGTACTTTTACTCAAGTACAATATCTGAATACTTCTACTTTTACTCAAGTACAATATCTGAGTCCTTCTACTTTTACTCAAGTACAAGATCTGAGTACTTCTACTTTTACTCAAGTACAAGATCTGAGTCCTTCTACTTTTCCTCAAGTACAAGATCTGAGTACTTCTACTTTAACTCAAGTACAAGATCTGAGTACTTCTACTTTGACTCAAGTACCAGATCTGAGTACTTCTACTTTTACTCAAGTACAAGATCTGAGTACTTCTACTTTTACTCAAGTGCAGATCTGAGTACTTCTACTTTTACTCAAGTACCAGATCTGAGTACTTCTACTTTTACTCAAGTACCAGATCTGAGTACTTCTTCTTTTACTCAAGTACCAGATCAGAGTACTTCTACTTTTACTCAAGTACAAGATCTGAGTCCTTCTACTTTTACTCAAGCACAAGATCTGAGTACTTCTACTTTTACTCAAGTACCAGATCTGAGTACTTCTTCCACAGAAACTAAAAAAGCTCGACTCAAAGTTCTATCAGCTTCTCACAATGTGTTTTTACTGGTTACACTTTGATTTGAAATGCTGGTATCTTTGAAGTTCTACTTTCCTTGTTCTTCCAAGTGTATACAAACGTTCAGTACACTCTGACCTCATTGTTGGATTCCGTTTCAGGTAGAGCAGACCCGAAGCTTTGAACCAATGAGGTCAGCGACACAGCCTCTCTGCTCGCTTTAATCTTTGGAGAACACTAAGCAGTAGCATTGCTGCTCAGACATGTCTGTTCCGCTTCCTTTTTAAGCCACACATGAAATGTAAAGTGGCCAGCTTGAGTAAATCAGAAATACATTTCTCAGAAGAGCTGGACTCGTTCCTTTTCTGAGGCTCGTGTGTGATTGTGTGTTTCATAGCTTCGAAATGAACGAAGGTCTCCATCCAGCCGGAGAGAGAAGGATTTCATCCATTCCAACTTCTCTCTTTTTCTAAATGAACAAACAGCGCTCTCCTCTTTGTGAGCTCCAGCCACATCCTGTAGAGTCTCACGGCTATGTTTCCATGGCAACAGTGTCCGACCGGGTACACATGGGAAAGCAACGAGAACAGAAAAAGAGAGAGAAAGTTTCTCCTTGGAAGTGCAGACCTGGCCGAGGCTTTGACTGGCATCACAAGCGGACCTGCTGACTGAGAGCTTCGGCTTTTTTCTCCGAGTTGCCCTGCAGCAACGACCACGTTCCCATGACAACTGCATCCCTCGGTTCACCGGGTGTCTGCTCGGTTCGCCCCTCGCTAATTCACAAACAGTAATAATCAATACAGATGATACAACTCTGCCATCCGTCCTTTTTCTTTGAGCCAACAGTGTCTTAGATATTGATGTAGAAGCAGAAACATACTGTACTTTCTCAGTGGAGAATAAATAAATAGATATATATATATATATATATATATAAAAGGGAAGATTGTATTTGTTCAGAAACTTGCTTCCATAGAGTGGTGTTAGTATTGGCTCCCGTTGTTCTCGCCATCATTTATTCATCAATAAAGCTTTCAAGTCACCATGCATGCTATTTTTAAGGTGACCACACATACAGAAGCCCTAAACAGGTTTTCAAGTTTGTCTATGCTCCTGTAGTGTAAGCATATATTCCTGCTACTAACTGCAGTATGTTTGACTTTGTTTAGAACATTTTAACTATGCAGAATTGTTATACTGTTTATATTTGATATCATATTTTTAATTTAATTTTAACTTTGAGTTGATAATTCTCTATTCCACTTTTTAACGTATATTTATTTTAATGTCTGAACACACTGATTATGTAACTATCCATCTATCTATCTCTATATCTATCCATCCATCTATCCATCCATCATCTATCTATCTATCCATTCATCTACCTATCTATCTCTATATCTATCTATCTATCTATCCATCCATCTATCTATCTATATATCCATCTATCTATCCATCTATCTATCTATCCATCTATCCATCTATCCATCCATCCATCGATCTATCTATATATCCATCTATCTATCTATCCATCTATCCATCTATCCATCTATCTATCCATCTATCCATCTATCCATCTATCCATCTATCCATCCATCTATCTATCCATCTATCCATCTATCCATCTATCCATCCATCTATCTATCTATCCATCTATCCATCCATCCATCTATCTATCTATCTATCTATCCATCTATCCATCTATCCATCTATCTATATATCCATCTATCTATCTATATATCTATCTATCTATCTATCTATCTATCTATCTATCTATCTATCTATCTATACATTAAATATACTTTTTTGATGGTGGTTAGAGCTTCTATTAGAACACCTCAAACTGCACCTTCCCTTGGACGTATGAAGAGAACTGGAAACAGCATTGGAGGCGGGTTCTCGTTCATTCATAAGAAAGTAGCTTGAAGCCAAAATTGCCTGACTCTCGAGAGTAAAAGTACCCGGACTTCCTTGATCTATAGGGCACACTTTGGTTTTCCTTAAGCCCCGCCTACTTTGTGTCTGGTTTAGGCCCAGTCAAATCAATGGAGCAAAAATAAATGTTGCTTTTAACGCGTAGCACCAAATTATTTAAAACAAGTGTTTGTTCTGGGTAGTAGCAGGTTAGATTTTCGAACAAATGACATCACATGATTGACGGAAAAGTTTAAGAACCACTGTTTGACCGATATGAACATTTGCTTCAATTGCCAGCACACTTCCTGGAGGCTTCCCCCTACCGAGCCTTCGTGATTTGGGAGGCTTCAACTGTCGCCATCTCTTCAATGACTGACTCAGAAGACCCTGAGTCCGTAAAAGAATCCGGATTTGCCATTTGTGGGGCTCTCAGTGTAATGGATCAGTTCTACATATGTTTCCAACAGATGATTATTACTGTGTTGTTTTAAGCTAGGTGTTCAGGGTGAACGCTGCCAAACAATTTAACATGTTGTGGTTGGAACCCAGATTGATTTCCTCAGTGGTTTGATCATTTCAGCTCATCCCAAAAACATAATTACAGCCAGGCGGGTTTCTTCATCACTGAGTCGGGTTAATGGGTCTCCAGCTTGTAACTATTCCACAGAAACCCCTGCTGAGGCCCTGTTCCACCTCTGGGTTTGTCTACATACTGATATATTGGACTGCGGATGGTTTGTCTTGTGTTTTTATACCAATATTCCCAGTACCAGAAGTCAATCACAGAGCTTGTGCTTTATAATGGAAGTTAACAAATAGGGTGAAAGTTAGTCATTGATATGTGTACCATTTAGGGGTGTAACGGTATCCGTATTCGTCCCGTACCGTCACGGTTCGGACGTCACGGTTCGGCACATGCAGTCGCACGGCGAATACGCCTTTTTTTACGAGTGGGAAAAAAGTCTGGGACTCAGGGCAGTATTACACTATATATAATCCAGGGGGCGGTGTTGCGCCTAAAAGCCAGCCGTCCGTAAATAACAAATGAAGAACAAAACACAACAAAACGAACACAATACATGAAGAAGAAAAGATAGTAGCTACGGCGAGTTCACACAACACACAGGAGCTAGAAGACCCACCTGCTTCTTTAAATCAGGTGTGTGGGAACATGTCGGGTTCCCTGTGGACTACAACAATGATGGGGTGTGAGTTGTGGATCGGACGAGGACGGTGTGTCGGCGTTGTTCGACAGCGGTGCGGTATGCTAGTGGTAACACGTCAAACATGCTCAATCACATCCGAGTCAGTCTCGGTCCCCAGCGAGAGGGTTTTCTCGACAGCAGGTGACATAGTTACCGCCAACAGATCTGCCCTCACTTCTGACAACGTAGACTAACGCATCTTTCTGAAGAACAACTTGAAAATAGAGTAAAGCTTGAGTACCTTTATTTAGGCATAATGGCCTCACACACTCACAAGTTAAGTACACATGTTAGACATCGCTCGTAAAGGTGGGGGCTTTTCGCATGCAGTTTTGCATCAGAGCGAACCTATCTCTCGCTCTGAAATCTGGAAACCGAAAAGCAGGTTTATTGATCATGGATTATCAGAAATAATTTAAAAGGGACACAGACACATTGGATTACCCTCTGGATTAACTTTAGCAGCGTTGTTATCGTTTTAATGCCATTGAACACCACTTTTGACCGGACAACAACCAAGGTGAGCCATGTTGCCGTTTTTAGCTACCTAGCGCCACATGTTTTGATGTCTGGTCTTGTTCATAGCTTTGCGAGTTCTTATCATGGAGTGATAATGTATGTACCCATCGACTCTGTGTCATCGCACAATCAGATCGATGGGTTAGACGTGCAGCTACGATAAGTAATATGGGTGTTATGAGTGAGTTTCTGTGCAACACTCCGTTAGCATTTTTCGCTCGTGGCTATAGGCTTAACGCTAGAAAAAAAGAAAAAAAATATCAGTTAGCTGAGTTTCTTCCCGTTACATGGAAATAACACATTCATAGTTTATTGAATATTAAGATGCCCTCAGACGCTGTTTCCTGCAGATGACACGTTTCCCCCCCCCCTGGGTGCGGTGTAGAAAAGGATAAGATCCTGTTTAAAAACCAATACAAGTTACTGATAAAAGTGTATGTATACACCTGTTATTTGTTACTCCAACATCTAACCTTTATTACACGACTTAGTTGAAAACTCAATCCTGATTGGTCAATGTTGACATCCGAGGGTCCGTTGCTAAGAAAAACAGACCGTTGCTAGGGAGAATCAAGGGACTATGTGGAGTCATATAAATCCGCAGAAAAAGGTCTGGTTAATTTAACGTAAGCTTTGGACAACAAACATTTGTTTTCTCCATCAGAAAACACAGTGGAATAGTTTTTTAATGTTATTTTTTTTATATTTGTGGAGAGCACAAAACCTTGGATTCATGATGGCTAAAAGAAAAGAGAACAAGAGAAATAAAGAGGTTACAAAACAGAGTGCTGAACGAAAGAGAACACAAAACAGACAGGAAGTAAACACGAAAGGGAACATTGTATGGGCTCTGGCAGTGTGGTTAAAGGGAAACAAATTATGTTTGCTTTATTTTATATTTGTCCTTTTGGATACACATTTTTGTCATTATGAGCCACCAGATGACGACTGGCCAGGTGTCAGCACCATGTTGGGGTTAAGTAAAACCCTATAACGTGTTGGGCTTCAAGTTGCTTTCCAGACATTTTGTTGTTCCAAACTTTAGACCGTACATAACATTTGGTTATTTTGAAATGTAAATTGTTTGAAAAATCTCTCTTCCTCTGTGACTGTGCCGATCGTCATGTCCAAGTGTGTCATTAGCTTCAAGTGGATGCCCAGTGGGAAGAGGAACAGAGTGTGGCCGGTGCATTGCATTAGTATTCATCATACATCTGTAATGGATGAAATAAAGTGAAAACATGTTGCTTAGGTTGTGCTCCGGCCTCACATTTGGCAATACCAGTTGGCTCCAATCAGGTTGGGTGCGGGCCAGACACAGATCTCAATGTAGTGCATTGCAAAAATCCACAGCACACCAGAAGCAATCTATAGAAGCTGTAAATATCAACCTCATAACACTGTACACACAACTGTGATAACAAGTGTCGTTATGGATGAGGCTATTCATCAGATTATAACATTTTAAATGCTCCTTCCTCATCCTTTCCTCATCCTTTCCTTTGACTATGGTTTGTCCTGCTCCTTTCTTCTTCAGGTTCGACAGTGCTGTGCACATGAACCTTGCACCTATATTATTCTGTTTTGGTTTCGAGGAGACCTTACCACTTTAACTGCCCAACAAGCTGATATACAGTCGTGGCATATGCATCTTTAGTAGCTTGTCGCAGGATTTTACTGGAATGGAAATTCCCAAGCCCCCATCGTTGTCTATTCGGCGAAATATCTTTTTATCTCAAACTTGAGAAGATAAAATGTACTCTTGGGTGCTCTGCAGACATAAGAAATGGCAGTGCTAGATAGATTATTGACATATAATCCAAACAATACTGTCACGGGTTGCGTTCCGATAATCCAAAAATCAGCTCCTAACGTCTAACCCTATCTCCTATTTCTTGACCTCTGAGTGAAACGTCACGGGGTTAAGGGATAGTGGATAGGAGAATTGAAAAGGACTTAGGAGAAGAGACTGCGGTACTTTAGAGAATCCGAATGCACTTTCACTATCCGACGTGTTTATGATGCGCCAGCGGACGTCATGAATGTGCGTCTGCTGCTGTGGGGTAACTATGGAAACTACAGTTTTCTATACAGCGGACTACAACATGGATGTTCAATAAGAACGAGGGACTACTGTGAACTCATCCAGAGACTCTGCACCGTGCTCTGATGCTGCTGCTTTGCTTTATGAACAAGGACAACAGAGAAACATATTCTTCAGGACCAAAGTTGGAATTGAAATCAAAAAGGAAAGTGAAACTTATGCTCGTCACCCTCTCCCTCCGGTCCACACTAATACAAATGATCCCGATACGTATGATTGTATGAACTAAAGATCTTAAAATCAATACACTGTTGAGTGAAGGCAAATGCTGCGGCTGCAATGCATTGTGGGGCAGCATTTTCTCCTCTCCTTTCGGTGAGGGAGGTCCAGTGGTTCCTAAGCTAAAGGAGGTTATAAAGGAAGTTTGAAACCTCCTTTCCTTTCATCTAGAGAATTCAAACGGCTCTTATCATGGCTGCCACTGAGGGACTTCCGGGTCATGTCACTCCGTTAGGAAGGTTCCTCAGCTAAACGGACTATTGGAACGCAACCACGGCCTGTCTGTGTTGTGTTTTGTCTGTCTCTGGCTTCCTGTTTTATTTTGAAAAGTGTTCACCCCCTGTCTTGTCTGTTGATTCCTGTCTCTGTGTTTTCCCTCCTGTGTCTAATGTCCTGATTGTGTTCACCTGGGGGGTATACTGCGAAGCAGGATTTTCGCTTAGCCGGCTAAATTCAGGGAAAACTCCGGCTTTCCGGTCATCCGAAGCTGGTTCTCTTTTTAGCAGGCTAGATCTCCATGGTAATATATGCTAAGCAGCTAACCTGGTCGGGACCAGGTTAGGTTGCAGGCTAAGAGCTCAACTCAGTGAAAGCACCGCCTGCTGACCAATCAGAGCTCAGTGTGCGGAGTTTAAAGCGATCAAGTCATATTACAGGAGAAAGGAAATACAGAAAAACTGCCGTCGCAGGAAAGACGGCCGGCAAAAATCACCGACTGTGTGAACGTGAACATGAATAGAATATCACCTCCATCTTCAGAGCAATCTGACTGTTATAACATTAGCGTTAAGAAAGCTTACTTACATATCGGCCACGACATCAGTAACCGGATCAGAGTACATTAAGTACAGTCCGCGGCATATCACTTCATAATGTATCACATATCTCCTGATCTGAGTCAGCTGAGCCGTATCTGGCCGTGCAGCACTCACAGTGTCACATACTGTATGCAGAAGTATTATTTTAAGCAACACATAAGTTGACGAAACACTCGAGACAAATGTAATTGAAGTCAGATCGTGTTTTAGACGGGGCAGTGATATCATAAACCTGTTAATGTACGCATTCAAACACGTGTTCTGTTCCCAGCTGTGTTCACCTTGCAGCTGCAGCTCTGAGGCTTTGATCCTGATCAAGTGTTTAAGTCATGGATGTTTAAAGTTTAACTTCTTCATTTTTGACTAGTATTAAAGTTCACTTTTCATTCAGGAAGTATGACGCTGCGCTGTCAGTGCGCTTCTCCATGTCTGTGATTGGTCGAATGCTCCAGATACCACCCCTTTCATGTGAACGCGCACCTACCTAGATAGGACACGGCTGGCTTGAGCGATCCACTTGATAACCAGCGTCGTAGTACAGTTTAGTGAGAGCGCGTATGTTTTGGATTAGGCCAACCGGCTAACTCAAACATATCCAGGTTAGGTTGAACCAGGTTTGCAGTATAGGCCCCTGGTGCCCCTGTGTTTTCTCCTCCCTCCTCACCTGTGTCTTGTTTGTGTGATTAGTCTTGTGTGCATTTAAGTTCTGGTTTTCATATCTGTCTTTGTTGGATTGTTGTTTGTCTCGACTGTGTTCACTGGGAAGAGTTATGTTGTTGTATTTAGCCTTTAAATAAAGGTTTTTTCTCTTTAAATCTGCGTCTGGGTCCTGCCTGCTTCACTCAAGAGCAGTAAAATAACCTAATGTTAATTTTAACTTTATTTATCTTTTTATTTATTTATTTGTATTAACGATTATTTTACTGTTTTCTGTTTCAGTATGGAATCAATGTGCTTCCTTGATTAAACGTATAGTATGTATAGTATCATGTGTAGTAGTCATATCTCGTTGGGGTTGGAGGGAATGGGTAGGGTATGGGGGGAAGTAATAATATTAGCACCCTGCTCGCACCCTGTTCGCACCCCGCTCGCACCCTGCTCTCTGTTAACTCCAGGTGGAAGTTGGTTTTGTCGAAGTACCTGAAAAGGTCTAGGAGGTTCAGAGTGTTGTACCTGCAGAATCAAAACCTAAAACCATTCATTTGCAGCCATACTAAGCGAGTTTACTAAGCTCTGATTTAATAGATCAAAAAGGTATTGCATTGCATGGCAGTCAAATATTGAATTCTGTACCTGACCTTAAAACGCCTCCATTGTGAGAGACTCTAAATCTTCTTGATCTATCTAAACCTCACACACCCTCAAAAGCTGAACCAATGCTTTAACCTCTAAAGAGACGTTCTTCATGTGTTTTTATTTCCACTGTCTCGACTTTTCCCTTCATGAAAGGGCAAACTCTCAAGAGGAAAAGAAGAAGAGAAAACGGATTAACCCTGATTGACCCAGACGGTGAAAACCCATAAAGTATTGCAGCAGATCTTAAGTGACACATTCTAATCACTTGATAGCGAGGTGATTATCAGAACTGGACCGCTGGAATCAAAGTTGGTGCCCTAAATGTAAGTGTGTCCAAAAATTGCCTACGACTGCAAGTCTTTTTATATCCGACAATGTGAGGACGCTTTGAAGCCGGCAGGATTTCAGCATCAGCATGACTGAGACGCTGCTGCTTTAATCTTCCACATTTGTTGTTTCTTTAATCCCAGTCCTGTTGTTTAGTACTGCATTAACCTATTTTGCTCGGGAGGATCATCACAGCTCCAGATTATCTTTCACACAGCTCTATCGATAAGTCAAGTAGGATGATGATTCAAATACATGAAACTAGTCCATGCATGTGTTACTTCAAGGCTGGATTATTGTAACTCTTTATTATCAGGGAGTACCAAGAAGTCAGTCAAGTCGCTTCAGCGGATTCAAAATGCTGCGGCTCGTGTACTAACCAGAGTTAGGAAAACGGACCACATTACTTCTGTTCTGGCTGCCTTACACTGGCTCCCTATAGAACACAGGATAGCATTTAAAATTCTTCTTCTCGCCTACAAAGCCCTTAATGGGCAGGCGCCATCTTACCTTAAAGAACTCATTATACCCTGCTGTCCTACTAGGGCATTGCGTTCCAAGAATGCAGGGTTGTTGGTTGTTCCTAGAGTCTCTAAAAGTACAATGGGAGCCAGAGCCTTTTCTTATCAAGCTCCACATTTGTGGAATCAGCTTCCAGTTTGTGTTCGGGCGGCAGACACCCTATCCGTTTTTAAGAGTGCGCTTAAGACCTTCCTTTTTGATAAAGCTTATAGTTAGGGCTGATTAGATTCAGCCCCTAGTTTTGCTGATATAAGCTTAGTTTGTCAGGGGACATCTCACTTCTTCCTTCTCTCTGTCTGTACCTGTGTCCTCTCATGTTCCGATTAACCCAGCTTCCCCAAATGTCTTTCTTTTTGGTGTCTATATACGCTGGGATCCGGAGTCATGTATGATCCTGCGGTCCTGTGTCCTGGATCGCAAGCCCTGGATCGCGAGTCGTGGCTGTGGTCCTGGATCATCGGTCCTGGATGGATATCCTCGTGGATTCGTCTTCCTATTATACACACATGCATTTCCAAACATCTGGACTACCTATGT
Organism: Pseudochaenichthys georgianus; assembly: GCF_902827115.2. Taxonomy (NCBI): domain Eukaryota; kingdom Metazoa; phylum Chordata; class Actinopteri; order Perciformes; family Channichthyidae; genus Pseudochaenichthys; species Pseudochaenichthys georgianus. The sequence continues at coordinate 4,663,699 of NC_047512.1, read as the reverse complement.
TGCAAATGTATTATCTTTTCAATTTACACACGGCATCTATTGCACGTCTGTCCGTCCTGGGAGAGGGATCCCTCCTCTGCTGCTCTCCCTGAGGTTTCTCCCATTTTTCCCTTTAAACTGGGTTTTCTCCGGAAGTGTTTCCTTGTACGATGTGAGGGTCTAAGGACAGAGGGTCTGAGGACAGAGGGTCTAAGGACAGAGGGTCTAAGGACAGAGGGTCTAAGGTCAGAGGGTCTAAGGTCAGAGGGTCTGAGGACAGAGGGTCTAAGGACAGAGGGTCTAAGGACAGAGGGTCTAAGGTCAGAGGGTCTAAGGACAGAGGGTCTAAGGACAGAGGGTCTAAGGACAGAGGGTCTAAGGACAGAGGGTCTGAGGACAGAGGGAGTCGTATTGTCATACTGATATTCTGTACACACTGTGAAGTCCACTGAGACAAATGTAACATTTGTGATATTGGGCTATATAAATAAACATTGATTGATTGATTGAAATACATTCAAAAAAGGACATGGTCAAATAAATCCTCTCCGCTGCTCGACACAGGTCTTATCTGTGGGTTAAACTGGAGCATACGTTCAGTTATTGTTTCATCTTTGGCGCAGCACACAGATGAATCATTTCCATCCTCTGTTTCCACAGTAGCTGCTTGTTGGATGTTGCCTCGAGCTCAGAGGTTCTTGGCAGCGTTTCTCCTGCGTTTGTGTTCAGTGCCGAGGCCGGTGTTGTCTGCCAAAAGAGAGAACTCCTTAAAAAGGGAAAAGAAAGATCTCTCCACTCCTCAGAGGCTGTGATGAGCTGATTACCACTCAGGAAGCGCAAAGTGTCGCTTTGATGAAGACCGTAGCTGTGAACTCTGCTTTTAAACCGTGCCCCATCGTAAAATAGCATGAACAGATCTTTAAAAAAAGGTTTGCTTGAACGGGTAAATCATTCAAGAACTGCCAGATTTCTGATGTGAAAATCGGCACATATATTCGTGGTCCCCAGAGGTTGATTTGTAAAAAGTTTCATGACCCCGTGACCTTTCCCCAGGCGCAATGATCAAGTCAAAATGTCTCTTCTTTTGTACGTGATGTTTGAAGAGCTCCAGACTTTGTTTGAAGCCTCTCTCGATGTTCGGAGTCCCAGGAGGGCGAATCCTCGTGATTTTGGCGATTCTTTGAGCTTTGTTTTTCTGCCAGCATCCAAAGTAAGAAAGTATACAAGAAAATATGAGTCAACTTGTCAAGCCTTAATTTAATCTCTCTCGAGAGGATATATCCTCCACTCCTCCCGAGAATGAGAAGTTCAATATTGTATCAAGTGCCAAACAAATTATAACCATGTTTGTCCTGACGTTGTTATATCTGTGGTTTTAATTGATGAAACTTAATGGTGTTCGTGACCCTTGACCTTTCTTCTAGCGCAACCATTAGTCCCACATGTTCCACTTGAACACAGAAATAAAGCTTCAATCTTTCATGAAATGTAACAATCAGACAATGTTTTACCCGTGAACAACTTCTGGATTCAGATAAAGGAACTTTTAAAAGTATACAAAATATACCCCAAGTTTTCCGTAACACTTGATGTATATGTTTGGAATACTCCGCTTGTGACACTGTTCCCCGAAGGATTAACAACCAAAGGAAAGGATATTCCAACACCGGTTTATTATAGTTGTTTTCTTTTTGTCGTTTTTGGTGGTGATCTTTTTACCGTTCCTGCTGCATCATCAAAGGGAATTCTCTCCAGAGGATAAACCCTTTATGTTTTGGACATAAGATCAGTATAAACTCGAATCGATACATGTTGGGATATTTTGTTGGGGTATCGAAACACAACTCGTTTTATTATTATACAGGGAGGCGTGTGGTGCAGTGGGTTGTGCGTTGGTTTTCAGATCAGGGGGCACAGGTTCAAACCCCGCTGCAGTCAGCATGTCGTTGTGTCCCTGAGACCCCAAATGTCTCGTGTGGGGATTGCCCACAGTATTGAGTATGTAAGTCTCTTTGGATAAAAGCGTCTAACATGTAATGTAATGTAATACACAAAGTAAAAATAAATGCAAAATGTAACTTTGGGTAATTATTCAATAATAAACTATTGAATCCAGTTCGTGCTGAATTGTATTTTCCTGATTAGGTCAGGAATATCGACAGGTCAAAACAAAGATGGAGACATTGGAGAAAATCCAACTTGAACCTATTAAATACAATTCTGTTGACAGACTACATCATCACATGTGTGTGAAAATGGAAATATATTCCAATGAATGTCATCAGTTGAAAATTGAAATAGCGTTTTTGCTGACTGGTCTATTGTACCCGTATATTACTAAACTACCAGAGAGCATAAATAATATCAGACGTTGTGGTATCATTGCACCTCTATGTCCACCATTAGTATAAACTATACTTGGTGCTGTACATTTTGTCGTTTAACGTACACACACACAGACTGAAGGTTAATTATTTGTGACAACTCCTCCACTCCTCTCTCACCGACACAAACTGCCGCCTGCACAAACACATTGAGTTTCTTTATAGAGAAACGCATGACACTGCAATTCCCTGTTCCTAAGTAGTCTAAAGTAGAGAGGTTGCAAATCTCCCACAATGCACAGGGCAAAGCTACTTTCATGTGAGGTTAGTAAACACAGTCTGGAGTGGAGGGAATTACAGTTATCTGTCACATGCAGATCCTTTGATGGAGGGCCTAAGTGCTCCCGGATCTGAAGGCAGAGGAAGGAGGGTTTTAAGCAGGGATGCGTATTAGAGCAGTTTAAAGCGCCACAAAGATGAAATGCAGCCTGCTCATTGGTCAGATTGGACCAAATGGAAGCAATGGCCATTTGTCCTCTTCACTCACATCAGTCATGCCGACGACTCTCATCTTTAGCTTTTGATGTGAACTTTGAGCATGTTGTTCCCGCTGTCGGGCGTTATTCTGTGCGTTAATGAGTCCACCATCCGGCGTACACACTTAATATTACTGCCATGGCTGTTGTTAATGGAAAAACACTTTGGTTCTTATGCTGCCATCTTTTTTATCCTGAGTCATTGTTGCTGTTTGGGACCAGATGTCAATGTTTTGATGTTTGAATAATAGGACAATTACACCCCCCCCCCCCCCCCCCCCCCCCCCCGTCAAGTTGGAGCCACGGCTTCAAAAGTTGGCAACAAAGATTAGTTTTGGTCTTTGTTTCAAGCAAATACATAGAGCACTACAACACATCTTATTGCTGGCATCTTTGTTGATTTACACAACGACTTTGAGCTCCTGAACACGCTGAAGCCAGCAGGACGACGTCCCCGTTTGGAAGATAGGACCATCAGAGACGCAAAGAGGTCTGCACTCTCCTAATGGCATTATTTGTATTATTGTTTTGCAGGTTGTGATACATGCTTTGTAAATAAACGGATTATTATTCATGTTGCAGTGTACGCATCCCCTAAAGCAGGGGTGTCAAACTCAAGGCCCGGGGGCCAAATCCGGCCCGCGACTTCATTTGATGCGGCCCGCAAGAGCTTCCAAAGAATATAATACGTTATTATACGGTTACATGCCACTTTACAGACGACATGTCCCACAATGCATTGCGCACTGTGACATGCGCACTGAAGAGAGAATTATTTGCCCTGGACTTCTGCTTTCAGAAGTAGTTAATTAATTATTAGTAAGTTATTACCCTATCCGATAATAATCCAATTCAGAGGCAATAATGTAATATAATATATTATTTTGTATAATTATATATATGTATATTTATATAGTTACAACCGGCCCTTTGAGTGCAACCATAATGCTAATGTGGCCCGTGATGAATTTCAGTTTGACACCCCTGCCCTAAAGGCTACCGTAAAATAAACTGTCAAAATCACATATGTACAAATTGTTGTAATAAGCACATTATGTATGAGGCTCGAGGTAAAACTGAAGGACACAGCTGGAAAGCAGTATCGGGCTGTTTTTTATCCGAATAGAAGATTATACGATATTCCAATGTTGTTAGGCTCCAAGTCCAAATCTTTTTCAGCATTTTCTTTCTCATTTATTTATAAAATATTCAGGTAGCCGCCTCTGAGGCTGAGCTGATTGTCACTGTTGCCAGTTGCAACAACAGCTGTCACTGACAGAGTTTAACAGCTGTAGCTAATTAACATTGATTTCATAAGAAACGTTACCAGAGGAGAATATGAGCCCCTGCCGAGTTTCAAACCATCAGAATCTGTGAAATGTATTTTTAAAGTAATAATCATAAAGTTTCACATCCAATTGTTAATTGGCATTCTTTTGTAATAGGCATTTGGTTTTATATGTGGTATTCTTTTCAATATAACTCCGGGAATCGTATGTTTAAAATGAACCTAATGTCCCCACCAGGTGACATGGATAGTATACTTAAACCTTACTGAATGAAGTACTGAATAAAGGACATGAGTTCAAACCTGCTATTGAAAAAGGTCAGAAACTTTCTTTCAACTATATATAAATGACAGAAACCATGTGTTTTGCATATGAATCTGACTTCACCGTGTGCGTTAGTTGTTCACCGGCTATAATTACAGCCATTACTGCCTTTCATAAAGCATACATCTCGTCTCCACGTTTTCGCACGTCGTCAATGTCAAACTGCAGTCTGCTGCTCTCAGGGCGAGGGTTCATACAGAGCGCAGGAAGAAAAACCTTCCGGTGGGCAGCTCCATCTGCTCACAATGATCTGCAAAAGCCCTGAAATTACAGACATTATTCACTGGGAATGATTTCAAAAGCAAAGTCATGAGCGCTTTAGATCCCAAAATGGCCGTGTTCAACTGTTGTATTAAGCCGTTTTGGGGGGAATTGCGTGCCAATTATACTTCTTCACATAGATGTATTTATCCCTCTCCAGTGTGTGTGTGTGTGTGTGTGTGTGTGTGTGTGTGTGTGTGTGTGTGTGTGTGTGTGTGTGTGTGTGTGTGTGTGTGTGTTAGTTTGTAGATCAATTCAGCAGCAAGCACCGCGCTACAACAATATGTCGGTAACATATTACAGAAGATATTGAATGTAAAGGGAAGGGGAGAAGAAGCGTGTTTCCTCGATATGGGCCCCCATGTTGAATCAAAGTATGATTTAAAGATATAAGGAGAGGACAGAAGAAGGGTTGAAAGGTTGAATGAATGTAGAGAGGAAGGGATGAAGGAAAAGAAGGATGTAGGAAAAGAAGGATGTAGGGAAGGAAGGATGTAGTAATGTAGCGCTGAAGGGGTCAAGGTGGTGTAGGGAAGAAGGGATGAGGGTTTGAAGAGATGTAGGGAGGTAGTGATATAGGGGAAGAAGGATGTAGGGAAGGAAGGATGTAGTAATGTAGTGCTGAAGGGGTCAAGGTGGTGTAGGGAAGAAGGGATGAGGGTTTGAAGAGATGTAGGGAGGTAGTGATATAGGGGAAGAAGGATGTAGGGAAGGAAGGATGTAGTAATGTAGTGCTGAAGGGGTCAAGGTGATGTAGGGAAGAAGGGATGAGGGTTTGAAGAGATGTAGGGAGGTAGTGATATAGGGGAAGAAGGATGTAGGGAAGGAAGGATGTAGGGAAGGAAGGATGTAGTAATGTAGTGATGAAGGGGTCAAGGTGGTGTAGGGAAGAAGGGATGAGGGTTTGAAGAGATGCAGGGAGGTAGTGATATAGGGGAAGAAGGATGTAGGGAAGGAAGGATGTAGTAATGTAGTGATGAAGGGGTCAAGGTGGTGTAGGGAAGAAGGGATGAGGGTTTGAAGAGATGCAGGGAGGTAGTGATATAGGGGAAGAAGGATGTAGGGAAGGAAGGATGTAGTAATGTAGTGCTGAAGGGGTCAAGGTGATGTAGGGAAGAAGGGATGAGGGTTTGAAGAGATGTAGGGAGGTAGTGATATAGGGGAAGAAGGATGTAGGGAAGGAAGGATGTAGGGAAGGAAGGATGTGGTAATGTAGTGCTGAAGGGGTCAAGGTGGTGTAGGGAAGAAGGGATGAGGGTTTGAAGAGATGTAGGGAGGTAGTGATATAGGGGAAGAAGGATGTAGGGAAGGAAGGATGTAGGGAAGGAAGGATGTAGTAATGTAGTGCTGAAGGGGTCAAGGTGGTGTAGGGAAGAAGGGATGAGGGTTTGAAGAGATGTAGGGAGGTAGTGATATAGGGGAAGAATGATGTAGGAAAAGAAGGATGTAGGGAAGGAAGGATGTGGTAATGTAGTGCTGAAGGGGTCAAGGTGGTGTAGGGAAGAAGGGATGAGGGTTTGAAGAGATGTAGGGAGGTAGTGATATAGGGGAAGAAGGATGTAGGGAAGGAAGGATGTAGGGAAGGAAGGATGTAGTAATGTAGTGCTGAAGGGGTCAAGGTGGTGTAGGGAAGAAGGGATGAGGGTTTGAAGAGATGTAGGGAGGTAGTGATATAGGGGAAGAAGGATGTAGGGAAGGAAGGATGTAGTAATGTAGTGATGAAGGGGTCAAGGTGGTGTAGGGAAGAAGGGATGAGGGTTTGAAGAGATGCAGGGAGGTAGTGATATAGGGGAAGAAGGATGTAGGGAAGGAGGATGTAGTAATGTAGCGCTGAAGGGGTCAAGGTGATGTAGGGAAGAAGGGATGAGGGTTTGAAGAGATGTAGGGAGGTAGTGATATAGGGGAAGAAGGATGTAGGGAAGGAAGGATGTAGGGAAGGAAGGATGTAGTAATGTAGCGCTGAAGGGGTCAAGGTGATGTAGGGAAGAAGGGATGAGGGTTTGAATAGATGTAGGGAGGTAGTGATATAGGGGAAGAAGGATGTAGGGAAGGAAGGATGTAGTAATGTAGTGATGAAGGGGTCAAGGTGGTGTAGGGAAGAAGGGATGAGGGTTTGAAGAGATGCAGGGAGGTAGTGATATAGGGGAAGAAGGATGTAGGGAAGGAAGGATGTAGTAATGTAGCGCTGAAGGGGTCAAGGTGATGTAGGGAAGAAGGGATGAGGGTTTGAAGAGATGTAGGGAGGTAGTGATATAGGGGAAGAAGGATGTAGGGAAGGAAGGATGTAGGGAAGGAAGGATGTAGTAATGTAGCGCTGAAGGGGTCAAGGTGATGTAGGGAAGAAGGGATGAGGGTTTGAATAGATGTAGGGAGGTAGTGATATAGGGGAAGAAGGATGTAGGGAAGGAAGGATGTAGTAATGTAGTGATGAAGGGGTCAAGGTGGTGTAGGGAAGAAGGGATGAGGGTTTGAAGAGATGTAGGGAGGTAGTGATATAGGGGAAGAAGGATGTAGGGAAAGAAGGATGTAGAGAAGGAAGGATGTGGTAATTTAGTGATAAAGGGTTGACGCGATGTGGGAATAAAGGTTGAAGGGATCAAGGGAAAGATGGATGAAGGAATGTAGGTAAGGAAGGATGTAGTGATGGAGTGTTGTCGGTATAAAAGGTTGAGGTATGTTGTGGAGAAGGGATGAAGGGAAGAAGCAATCTAGGGAGTGAAGGATCATTGGATATAGGGAAGGACTGTAGGAAGGAAGGAATTAATGAATGGAGTGATGTAGGGAAGGAAAGATATAGGGATCCAGGGAGTGGCGGTACGTCCACACGGCAGCGTTGCGTGCTTCAGCGGAGACGCTTCCCATTCACTTTGAACGGGGTGACATCACGCTTTTTGCCGAACTGCATTGTGGTTTCGTCGCTTTGCCTCCATTGCTCGCTTCCAAATTTGATAAAAGTTCAACTTTTCAAGCGTCGACGGAAGCGCTAGCCAATCAAATCGTAGGCTTGTGTGTCCGGGGCGGAAGATGTGATTGGTTGTTGGTCGCACGCCAGACACGCCCACCGGCAAGCTTCAACGCGACGCTGCCGTGTGTACCGTGAGGGATAAAGCGTTGAAGGAACGTAGGGACGAAGTAATATAGGGAAGGAGGGATGTAGGGATCTAGCGAGTGAAGGAAGAAGAGATCTAAGGAGTCAGGGATGTAAGGTTGTAGGAAAGGGATTTAGTGAGGGAGGGTAGTATGGAAAGATGGATGAAGGGAAAGAAGAGGTAAGAGTGGAATGAAAGAAAGGGAGTGTGGGTTTTAAATTCAGAGACAAACGAGGCCGGATGTCTGGACCAGGTATCAGAAGCTTATCAGGTGATGAGAGGTGAGGTTGAGGCCTTCAATCAATCAATAGGATACGGCTGTAATAGGCCTAAGGTCTTTTAGTCTCTCATAAATAAGTAGATCACTGTTCTAGAAGCTGCTTTAAGAAATCTTATGTATAAATGTATTTGCCGGCTTAGTGACTCTGATAATGAAATCCTCTTGGCCTTATCGAACATAAGGTTTAGTACTACACGCTACCAATCGCAGCTGTGGAGACATCGGTATAGTTGTCTCTTTGTAGGACACTGATTTAAATTATTCTTTAACTATGAATTATGTTTACGCTGTGTATGTAATTTATTATATGTAATGCCTTGTCTTTTATCTGGACCCTGAGTCTGTAATAAAGTTTTCATTCATTTATATAGTATGGATGCTACAGTCACATAGTCCAAAGTGAAGGTGATGTTTGACCAGTAATGCTCGAGGCGGGACTTGAGACAGTTAACCGTCTTGGATGTAACAACGCTTTCTGGCAGATCATTCCACAAGTCAACCACACGCAGGCTGAACAAGTTGCGGCGGATAGCCAGTCTCGAGGCAGTGTCCACGAGTCCTGGTGTCATAATCCCATTGCGGGCATGATGTTTTGTAGATGTTGTGGAGGTATTTGAAAACTTCGATCATATCTCCCCTCGCCCTTCTATAATACATACTCGGGATCTTAAGACTTTGCAGTCGTTCTTGATATGGTAGGTCCTTTAGTTCTGGAACCAGCTTCGTTGCCCTTCTCTGTATTTTCTCAATGAGCTCAGCATCCTTTTTGTACATGGGGGACCAAGCGACTTTCCCATATTTGCCTTATTTGCCTCATGCCTTATTCAACTAATTGACTTCGTGAGTTACTGCCCTTCAGTCAAGACAGTCCAGGCGTCCTGGTTACATAGAGGTTAAATAGATCAGTCTAACTCTTCCTTTTGAGGGTTCGAGACATTCGTAAAGTTTAACAGTACATTACTAAGAAAACTGAGAGGGAAGGAAGCTGTCCTAAAACATCAAGCACAAACCAGCTCCCTCATTACGGAGCAGAACGTTTCCTACTCGAATGAACAAACACACACTCACACACACACTCAGCAGCCCGCTGTGATGTGCAAGGCTCAAAAATAGTCCCTTCGGCATGAAAAACAACTGCTATTTATCATACAGACTCACTGTAAGTGAGAATAAGCAATTAAAATATCTGGGTCAGAGCCTTCTGAGATAGTGCTTACACTAAGACACAGCACAACCATTCATCACAAGAGAAGAGGAAGAGGAGGAAGACAGATGTCTCGCTTTTTCTACATCTGAATCCGCAAACAATCAGCTGGAGAAGTGTGTGTGTGTGTGTGTGTGTGTGTGTGTGTGTGTGTGTGTGTGTGTGTGTGTGTGTGTGTGTGTGTTGTTAGCTCTGTCTCGAGGAGTTATGTTCTCTGTTGCAGGTAAAGCGATTTGATTGGCCAGAGCAGGCTTGTGGGCGGGGCTTATGTGAGGCTGGCTGTCAAGTATACTCCCTGTGAGACAAAATCACTACATTTTAAGGGAATACAAAACCTTTGAGTCACATGACTAAAGTTCTTGCTCCTTTCCAAAGTTGCTGTGTGAATTAGTGATGTGTCGGTCGCGAACGAGCTCTCTCTTTTAAGTGAACGGCGGGAGCCGGCTCGCGCCTGCGAACGAACCAGTTTTTGTTTTTTTGTTGTTAATTAATACAAGACAGAATGATATGATGATCTCCGCGCTACAGTTGCTCCGTGCATGCATGCAGTGACATGTAATATCCAAGGAATAGAGACGGTTGGATGCTGCTGTTTTGAGCATTGCAATATATTTATTTTATTATGTTATTTATTTATGATTATCCTTGGGCTCAGCAAAGATTTGATGTCAGCTGTTGCTGTCTTTTTTCTATGGTTAATACTGAAATAGAGCCCTGCTGTTTTGTCAGGGCCTTTTCTTTAAATATAATTTTAAAATGTCCATACAGTAGCCCCTTTTTTTAAATGCTTACGTTGTTATAGGTGTTGCTATCTGCTTTGTGTAGCGTGGTTCTACAAGCAAGTCAGTGCATTCACTGGGTGGTATCAGAGAGTCAAGGGTCTGTAAATGCAATGTAAACATTTGGCCACAGCAAATCATTTATATTAAACATGTAATTTTTACTTTTGAATACTTCAGTACAAAAGATGTATTGAATAATTTAAGTGATATATGTGTATAAATCATTCGTCAAAACAGGGCTACATTTGTTTAAATTATAAAAGGTATAATTTGTGGTAAACTGAAGAGCCGTTTGGGAGCCAAATGATCCGGCTCACCAAGAAGACCCGGAATTAATCATCTAAATAAAATTCAAGACTGCCTTAAGGACTTAAAAACGTGGATGACCTTAAACTTTTTGATGTTAAACACGACCAAAACTGAAGTTATTGTACTTGGCCCGAAGAATCTACGAAACAAATTATCTAAAGACATACTAACAATGGATGGCATTAATTTGGCCTCCAGTGAGACTGTAAGGAATCTTGGTGTTATATTTGATCAGGATTTATCCTTTAACGCCCACATAAAATCAATTTCAAGGACCGCCTACTTCCATCTACGTAACATTGCAAAAATCAGGCATATCTTGCCTCAAAACGATGCAGAGAAACTAGTCCATGCATTTGTTACTTCTAGGCTGGATTATTGTAACTCTTTATTATCAGGGAGTACCAAGAAGTCAGTCAAGTCGCTTCAGCTGATTCAAAATGCTGCGGCTCGTGTACTAACCAGAGTTAGGAAAAGGGACCACATTACTCCTGTTCTGGCTGCCTTACACTGGCTCCCTATAGAACACAGGATAGAATTTAAAATTCTTCTTCTCGCCTACAAAGCCCTTAATGGGCAGGCGCCATCTTACCTTAAAGAACTCATTATACCCTACTGTCCTACTAGGGCATTGCGTTCCAAGAATGCAGGGTTGTTGGTTGTTCCTAGAATCTTTAAAAGTACAATGGGAGCCAGAGCCTTTTCTTATCAAGCTCCACATTTGTGGAATCAGCTTCCAGTTTGTGTTCGGGCGGCAGACACCCTATCCGTTTTTAAGAGTGCGCTTAAGACCTTCCTTTTTGATAAAGCTTATAGTTAGGGCTGATTAGATTCAGCCTCTAGTTTTGCTGATATAGGCTTAGTTTGTCGGGGGACATCTTACTTCTTCCTTCTCTCTGTCTGTACCCGTGTACACTCATGTTCCGATTAACCCAGCTTCCCCAAATGTCTTTCTTTTTGGTGTCTATATACGCTGGGATCCGGAGTCATGGATGATCCTGCGGTCCTGTGTCCTGGATCGCGAGCGCTGGATCTTGAGTCGTGGCTGTGGTCCTGGATCATAGGTCCTGGATGGATATCCTCGTGGATTCATCTTCCTATTATACACACATGCATTTCCAAACATTTGGACTACCTATGTTGCAAATGTATTATCTTTTCAATTTACACACGGCATCTATTGCACGTCTGTCCGTCCTGGGAGAGGGATCCCTCCTCTGTTGCTCTCCCTGAGGTTTCTCCCATTTTTCCCTTTAAACTGGGTTTTCTTTGGAAGTTTTTCCTTGTACGATGTGAGGGTCTAAGGACAGAGGGTGTCGTATTGTCATACTGATATTCTGTACACACTGTGAAGACCACTGAGACAAATGTAACATTTGTGATATTGGGCTATATAAATAAACATTGATTGATTGATTGATTGATTGAATTCCCATCACTAGTGTGAATGTCTATGACCTGCTAAAATTCTGTTTAAAATAATAAACAACATATTTCCTTCTCTTGTTCTCTTTTTCCTTTTGTTTACTAGAGACGGTTTAGTCATAAAGAGTCTACTGCTCTCTACAAATATAAAAATGAACATTAAAAAAGTATTCATGTTGTTTTCTGATGGAGAAAACTAATTTGCATTGTCCACAGCTGACATTAAATTTACCGGACTTCTCTCTCTGGGGATTTAAATGACACACATAGTCCCTTGATCGTCCTTAGCAACAGTCTGTTAAGGAAAATTAACAACCTCCGGAATGTCCAAATTGACCAATCAAAATGAAGTATTAAATTAAGCCGTTTACTAAATGTCTATAACAGCTAAAGGCTGATCAAAAGATTCCTAAAATCTTAGCTGATGTTGAAAATGTGGGAAACTTCACACATAAAGACATGCAATTACAAATGTAATATTAAAGCTGCAAGCAGCGTTGAGCGGGTCTTCGACGTTCCGCAGGCTGTTGTCTGCACGTCGACGTGTCTAGGTGTCTCGAGGACTCGGCCGATCGGACAATATATTTAGGAGTTACAGCAGTAACACAAACGTTGTGTTTGATGGCGGGTGATCTGTCGCCATGGCAACGGCATATGATGACATCCCATAATTGACATAGAGCTGTTGAGGGCCGGACCATTGATGATAGTCTGGTGCCATTTGGAAATGTTTCCATTGAATTAGGACAACACCGTGTTTTATGGCGAGGGAAGCGTTGCCATGGAAACGACAAATGGTGAGATTTCAGATTTCACGTAGAGCTGCTGAGGGCCGGACCATTAGTCGTCATCTGAAGTCTGGTTCCGTTTGGAACCTTTTCCATTGAATTAGGACAACACCGTGTTTTATGGCAAGGGAAACGCTTCCCAACGTATGCCATGGAAATGGCATACGTTGAGATTTCAGATTTCACATAGAGCTGTTGAGGGCCGGACCATTAATGATAGTCTGAAGTCTGGTGCTGTTTGGACAATTTTCCATTGACTTACAACAACATCGTATTTTTTGGCGGGGGATGCGTTGCCATGGAAACGGCATACGTTGAGATTTCAGATTTCACGTAGAGCTGTTGAGGGCCGGACCATTAATGATAGTCTGAAGTCTGGTGCTGTTTGGACGATTTTCCATTGACTTACAACAACATCGTATTTTTTGGCGGGGGATGCGTTGCCATGGAAACGGCATACGTTGAGATTTCAGATTTCACGTAGAGCTGTTGAGGGCCGGACCATTAATGATAGTATGAAGTCTGGTGGTGTTTGGATGATTTTCCATTGAATTAGGACAACATCGTTTTTTTGGCGAGGGATGCGTTACCATGGCAACGGCATATGATGACATCCCATTATTGGTGTAGAGCTGTTGAGGGCCGGACCATTAGCCATCATATGAAGTCTGGTGCTGTTTGGACAATTTTCCATTGACTTACAACAGCAACGGATTTTTTGGCGAGGGATGCGTTTCCATGGAAACGGCATACGTTGAGATTTCAGATTTCACTTGGAGCTGTTGAGGCATGGACCAGTGATATAAAAGTGAAGATTGGGGGACGATGGGACCGTGTCCATTGCATTTACAGCGACACCGTTGTTTATGGCGAAGGATCCGTCGCCATGGTAACGCCAAATTAAGTAACATCAGATTTGACCTAGAGCTGTTCAGTGCTGTGGTGTGAACCATCATGTGAAGTTTGGTGGCGTTCTGAGAATGTCAGTTTGAGTTATGACATCATCGTGTTCCATGGCGAGGGACCGCCTAAAATCGAGCGAACGCGAACTTTGGCGGAAAATAACGGCTACGCCGTGCGAAAGAAAGACATTCCTGTGATAACTTAAGATTGCCCATGTCTCGCGAAGCTACCCGACGAATTTTTCGCGACCGATTTTTCCAATTTCAATAGGGTCTTCGCCGACCTAGGTCTCAGACCCTAATTAGTTTGTAAAGAGTTTTGAGAGAAACAATCCTCCCAATTCTCAAAACGGAAAATATTGTAAAATACCTTGCAATGTATTATATTAATTTGATTGTATCTCTTCTTTAAAAATATATAAAAAATAATAATATCTTGGGATCAAATGTGACTTTAGAGTAAACCAACAAGGCGGACGACAGGAAACCTACCAATCTTTTATTGGCCTAAATAATGGGTCATCATAATGGACCGTCATTGTCTAGGAAATAGTTATTGGCCTAAGTGTAAATTATATAGCAAGAATGATAACCGTGTTGTACTTAATTGTTCTGAAGCCCTATGCTAAATTAAGCGCAGACAAGTTTAAACATGATAGAAAGGTGAGCAATTATTTGTGTAACCTGCACAACACACACGGCTGTCCTTAACCTGTTAAGTCCGAGAGACTCCGAGAGCCCTCCCGCAACATCTTGCAGGAAACAGTGTCTGAGGGCATGTTCATTTAATAAACTATGAATGTTGTATATCCATGTAACGTAACTCATCTACAGTAACTGATAATTATTATTATTATTATTTTTTTTTTAAAAACACAATGCTAACGCTGAGCCTCTGAATTAGCAACGAGCTAACAGATTTACTGCACCGAAACTCATTCATAAAACCTTATTATTTAACTTTTCTCCACATCCAATTCATCGATCTGATCGTGAGATGACACCGAATCGATGGGTACAGACATTATCACTCAATGATACGAACTTGGGACTTTATAAACAAAAACAGACATCAAAACATGTGGCGCTAGGTAGCTAAAAATGCTAACATGGCTTACCTGTGTCGTAGTCTGGTGAAAAGTGGTCTTCAATGGCATTAAAACGATAACAACGCTGCTGAAGTTAATCCATAGGTTAATCCAATGTGTCTGTGTCCCTTTGACATGGTTTCTGATAATCCATGAGCAATAAACCTGCTTTTCGGTTTGCAGATGTCAGAGCTAGAGATAGGTTTGCTCTGATGAAAAACTGCATGCGAGAAGCCCCCACCTTTTTGTTTTACCATGTGTGTATGGGGAAATTCCCCTTCGATTAGATTGGCTCTAACGGTCAGAAAGAGCAAAAACTAACCCATCATCCAAGGGTGGTTTTCATTATAAGTAAAAAATAGATTTTGGACGGACACTATCATTTACAGTTTTTTTACTATGTTCAATCTGAATTTTCTTTAAAATAAAAAACATTTATATTGATTCTGACTTTTCTACATCCAACTCACAGGTTTATCATTACTTTGAGAAACAAGATTATCAATTTAACCCTTTTAGAAGG
Source organism: Pseudochaenichthys georgianus (assembly GCF_902827115.2). Classification (NCBI taxonomy): domain Eukaryota; kingdom Metazoa; phylum Chordata; class Actinopteri; order Perciformes; family Channichthyidae; genus Pseudochaenichthys; species Pseudochaenichthys georgianus. The sequence continues at coordinate 4,648,596 of NC_047512.1, read as the reverse complement.
GAAGATATGGTTATTTGTTCTGGGAATGTCATGTTCGAGCCTGAGACCTGAAAAACAGGCTCAGGGTTTAACAGGTTAAAGCTATTCCAGGGTTTTGAACAGTGTCCAAAAGAGGCATTTCAGAAGGAATCTTCTTCTAGAGATTGTGAAGGAAACAGACGCAGAGCCACGTCTCTCTGACAGCCGGTGCAGCCACAGTGGATTAGGTGACGATAAACAGAGGATCAGAAATGAATCAATCTTCATACAGCCGATACAGATCTATTAGAAACACTCGTTCGTGAACGAGCTGGATTGCTTTGGGACATCCCCAGTCAGTTGGCTTACAGATGTAGAAGATACGACAGGCTTCACTAACAAGACAGGAGGCTTGGTTGGAAACTAATATAAATCAATGTTCACCAAAGACTGTCAGCTGCTGGGAGGAACACTGACTGTGTGACTGAGCAGGAATATAAAAGACTCACTGACATATGTATTATTTCTGGGAGCCAGGGCCGGGTCACAGCATGAATGCTCGTGTTTACCTTAGGACGCTAACAAGCTAAAAACAGCCAGTAGCACAGCTTCTAAACAAAGTCAAAGTGCACCACAAATGAAACCGATCTAACCTGATACATTTAACTACAAGTGCTTAAGAGCTTGATCTTTGTTAAGGAAATCTTCACCCTGGACTCCGGTGTGAGCGTGATTTTAATCAGTGAGCATTAATTCATTTAATTGGCTGTTGGCTAACCGCTGCCCATAGTTACAGTTGCTATGATGGTCAAGCTGTGCATTCTAGCAAGACACATATACAGTAATTAAGACTTCTGTTTCAGATGAACCAATCACAATCCTTTCATTTATTGAACAAATGGGTCCTTGCTTTCTGACAGAGAAGGCAAAATATGTTTTGTTTTTTTCAGCAAAGTGATAGTTAATTGTTGCTGAAATTAAATTAAATGTTTTACATAAAGAACCAAATTGGAATAAATACTTTTTTCCCGTGAAATTCCATTACTTTAGATCCTGTTTTGGTGCATGTTGTGTGGCATTGTTGCGTCTGTGTCATCCTCCTAACGTCCTAACCATTTGGTTATCAGTTTTCCCAAGTTAAGAACAGTTTAAAGAGGCCCTATTTTGCTTTTGGGGTTTTTACCTTTCCTGTCGTGTGTTATACGGCTACAATCCCTGTGTCTCCCTGCCTGAACTGCCTCCATTGGACTGTTTTGTTAAATTCAGGAACATTCTGACATCACTATGTAACACTTGTGCTTCTATTGGCTAGCGCTCCAACACATACGTGATAGGCTAAGGGGCGGGACATCTCTAAGCGGTTGACCAATCACAACAGAGCAGGCCAGCTAACCAATCAGAGCAGACTGGGCTCTGGTTTCAGACAGAGGGTGAAAAGAGGTGCTGCAGCACAGAGAAAAATAAAGAGATGTTTGAACATTAAAGCATGGAGACATGTCAAAGTAGAGACACTAAATACATTTCTTAAAATAACCCATTAGTCAGTTTAAAACCAACTTACCACAGTGATGTTTTGTAAGTAAGAGATTACTGAAAGAAAGCACATGATTTTATATTCTCATTAGAACTTATTCTCAGGGTAATTTGTCAAATCCTCTGAACGGAACTTCATTACCTCAGTGTGGGAGGACTGAAATAGTTTAAATAAAGGATTAACAGAGAAAAGAGAGTACCAGAAGTTCTTTGCTTTTGGCTTCAAACTCCTGCATACTTTTTATTTAGCACTTTTTTCCACACGGATCTTCAATTATGCTTTGTTATGTTTATTCTTTCCGTGAATTTCGGTTGTTTTTTATTACATCTATATATATTGAATATTTTCCAAGCCATTGTTGGTTTCTTTTTTTAACAAGCTGACACTCAGCTTTCTAGTCAGAGGAAAACAGATGCCAGCCTCCCACTAGCCGAGCTCTGGTAAACACACCAACCTGACACCACCGACAAAAACTTCTCATTAAACAATGGAACTTTATCAGCCACCCACGACTCACGTGAACATATTCATAACTGTGATGAGAGGGGTAGGGGCGAGGAACAGTGAGTCAATGGAGTGAGCAGACAAACAGTACACAACAGAAGACAGAAAACTGCCGACACTGCACTTAAAGTTAATGTGCTTTTATAATAGAAACACAAGAGCAGTCAAAATTCAGATCAAATATGTCCGTGACCCCTGATGGATGAGGCTGTTGTTGTTTTTCCACACTGCTGAATACACAAACTGTCCTTTCAGGGGACATAGAGTGTCTGTGGAGAACATTGTGCTGATAGAGTTATTATAAGAGACACAATTGGGTTGTATTTTCACTTCAAAGCTATAAATGTCCGCCTAAATTGAGCATTTTGTTACTGCATGCAGATGGTTTGTTTGGTTTTTATGTACTTAGCTCTCTGCTCCTCAGACCTCAGCCAATGAATCAACACAAAGAAAGGGAATGGTGTTTGGTTTGCGTGGCGGAGCTGTTGAAATGGACCGATGTTTCTGGAAGGAAGAGCTTATTCTAATTGAACATTGGGTTAATATGGTTGATAGCAAATAGTTAATTATTTACACATCTAGCAGTTACTTAGCCTTGGTGTTAGTATTAACCTGACAGAGCCCACTAGTGTGGTGCAGTTATAACGTATTTTTGTATGCCAACCAAGCCGAACTAAGCTCAAGAGTTTCCTTGACAAAAAGCAATGGGATTTTTTCATTGGATTTCAGTATATTGTGGAAAATAAGCTCTATGGCCAACACATGTTGATGATACTTGTTTTGTTCAGAAGGATAATCTCTACATATTAACACCACACATCACAAATGCAATCTTCAAAAATATTCAGCTAACATAATGCTATGAGCTACATTACATCACATTACATGTTACTCGTTCAACACTTTTATCCAAAGCGACTTCCATACTCAATACTGTGGGCAATCCCCACGTCTCAGGGACACAACGACATGCTGACTACAGTGGGGTTTGAACCTGTGTCCCCCTGACCCAAACACCAACACACAACCCACTGCGCCACACACCTCCAACATCGGGGCCGCTTGGGTGTTCTCCACCATCGCTAAGCTAAAGGCGGCTAATCCTGGCGTGATGATGTTTAATAGTTTATTTACCGCCATTTTTATGACACATAGCAAGTTCCGACATGTACAAGTGTGGTAATTACTGATGTATTTTATGTTGTAGAACAAAAACGTGGACACCGTATTACCTTATTGCAGACTTCCAAACAAAAACACATCCAAAAAACATTGACTTTGAGACGAGGGAGTGGTAAAATGCTACGTCTTTTCCAAGTTTTAGGACAGATCCCTAGAGGAATATCTGCCTCTTTAGCAGCTGAATGCTCAAATATGTTTACCAGATGGTTAACAAATCTGTCTGCCTTCTTAGTAATGTGTTTTTTTTAATACATTTTCCCTTAAAAAAACGCAATTTGAGCTGTGTTGTCTTTTGATTTATTGTTTCTGTTAAATATTAACCTTAGCTGCATTCAATGTCTGTTTACATTACATTGCATTTAGCTGACGCTTTTATCCAAAGCGACTTACAATAAGTGCGTTCGACCAACAAAATACAAACTTGAAGAAAACAGAATCATAAAGTACATCAGGTTTCATAGAGCAAAAACATTTCAAGTGCTACTCAACTGGCTTTAGATAAGCCAGTCCTTTATTAGTATATAAGTGCTCTGATAGCAGTTCTTTGTTAGTCATTCTATCGCTCGAAGTGGAGTCGAAAGAGATGAGTTTTCAGTCGGCGCCGGAAGCTGTGTAAGATTTCTGCTGTCCTGATGTCAATGGGAGCTCATTCCACCATCTTGGAGCCAGGATAGCAAACCCACGTGTTTTTGCTGATGGGAACTTGGGTCCCCCTCACAGCGAGGGTGCAGCGAGCCGTTTGGCTGATGCAGAGCGTAGAGCACGCGCTGGGGTGTACAGTTTAACCATGTCCTGGATGTAGGAAGGGCCAGATCCATTCGCAGCATGGTATGCAAGTACCATTGTCTTGAAGTGGATTCTAGCAGTTACTGGAAGCCAGTGGAGGGAGCGGAGGAGCGGCGTGGTGTGGGAGAATTTAGGAAGGTTGAAGACCAGATGAGCCGCTGCATTCTGGATGAGCTGCAGAGGTCGGATGGCACATGCAGGTAGACCAGCCAGGAGGGAGTTGCAGTAGTCTAGGCGTGAGATGACGAGAGCCTGGACCAGAACCTGCGTGGCTTTCTGGGTCAGCTGGGGACGTATCTTCCTGATGTTGTAAAGCGTGTATCTGCAGCAGCGGGTTGTAGCAGCGATGTTTGCAGTGAAGGACAGGTTGTTATCTAGGGTCACACCCAGATTCCTTGTAGTCTGAGTCGGGGAAACAACAGAGGTGCCGATGTTGATAGTCAGGTCAAGAGTGGGACAATCTTTTCCCGGGAAGGAAAAGCAGTTCAGTCTTGTCAAGGTTGAGCTTGAGGTGATGAGCAGACATCCACTGAGAGATGTCAGCTAGACAAGCAGAGATGCGTGCGACGACCTGGGTCTCTGGTCGTCGCACTTTCCTTTTGAAATATGTCAAAAAATCCTTCAATGTCAGCTAACATCATGTTATGCGAGTAAAACTTTACAAAAGTCGTAGATAAAGTTGCAAAGTGCAAGGAGACAGAACACAGCTGCCCTTCCGGGCTAACGCACTAACTTTCAGAAGTTTTAAAAGGTTTTACTTTCCAAACATTAACCCTCTCGTGAGCAAAGCCTTTGCAATACATTTGCAGGGCAAGCAGATTGTTAAGTTTGCAGAGATAGTCTGTACGCTTAATATTTAACCCACACATTCACGTATCTTTATTTTTGGTTATGAAAGATAAAAATTATCAAAGATGTTGGCAAAAATGCAATGACAGATGGAAGTGTCACCATCTAGCCAAGATGGGAAATTAAAGGGATAAAAAAGATTAAGAATCAAGGAGCCGCTCCAAGTTTTATTCTGCAAGCAAAAGTAATGATTTAGGTTTTACTGAAACAATAAATCATCACGGGGCGCTGTTAACTTTCTGTTTTGTTCTGAATTATTATCTAAATGTAACTTCAAAGCATCAGCGTTTTAAACAGAGGCCTTCGGGCAGCCATGTTCTTTTCACATCACAATAGAATCAGCAACCGCTTGATCACAAACGGCCATTTTATGGATGGATTTACGGATGAATATGATACAAAGGATGAAAGACTTAACATTAGAGGTTGAACCATCTGCCGAGGTTTCCGCACTTCCAGCTTTCCGGCCTTGAAATGTTCATCGAGCACTGATGCTGATGCTGTAGCTCCCATATGGTCCATTTTTATCTGCTTCCACACTCTGTGCTAATAATCCTCCTGCACTTAACGCTGTGGGTTTATGGATCACATCAGAGAGGGGAGACCTTTCCAGGACTCAGATGGAGGGTTTAAAGTTCAAGCTGTGCCGTCCTCGTCCTGTCACTCAGGCTTACGGTACATCACAGGCATAGACATGATGTGCGGGCAATGCTTTAAAGAAAAAATAGACGCAGCGCTGTCATGATCTATTCTGCCCGACAATTAATAGTATGTTATTCTCTCAGGATGTACAGGGCATGTATTGATCCCGTGACAAGCGAAAGCCATTAGTGAAGTTCTGCATTTCAAAGGCAGGAGATGAAAAGTGGTGAAATTCGAGGACACGTGTTGTCTCAGCTTTGGTCCAGGCTGATTAAAGGCTTCGTCTACTCAGACAGAGCCAAGAATGAAAAGAACAGAAATCCCATTGTCTCCCAGCAGAACTGTCTGCCGCTGAAGGTTACTATGGGATGGATGAAAGTGGTGTGATTGAAAGGAAAACTGAAATACCTAATGGGTACCTTGGTAACAAGACTAGCAGTTAGTGTGTCATCAAATGTAAAGGGAGCTGCTTTTTGGAAAGGCGAGGCAAGTTTATTTATACCGCACCTTTCAACACAAGGCAATTCAAAGTGCTTTACAACAAATGAAAGACATTCAGAAAATGGCATTTAAAATCAGTCATTAAAAAGAAAAGATAATAAAATAAACATTAAACGGAAAAGTACATGGATAAAAGTTACGGTGCAGTCTAAGATGTGAATAGTTCAATAAAAAGCAGTGGTAAAAAGAAAAGTCTTCAGCCTGGATTTAAAAGTAGTCAGAGTTGCAGCGGACCTGCAGGTTTCTGGGAGTTTGTTCCAGATATTTGGAGCATAATAACTGAACGCTGCTTCTCCATGTTTAGTTCTCCCAGCTCCGCCCTCAGTCTCTCATCAACTGCCTGCATGACATCAAAACATGGATGTCTTCCAACTATCTTAAGCTGAACAGCAATAAAACAGAGCTCATGGTCGTGGCACCCAAGGCCCTGCTCCAGAAGGTTGGTGACTTCGTCCTCGAGGTTGACGGCTGCTCCATCTCCCCATCTCCTGAAGCCCGCAACCTGGGTGTCATCCTTGACTCCACCCTTTCCTTCCATTCCCACGTCAAGTCTGTGACCAAATCGGCCTTTTACCACCTAAGGAACATTGCCAGACTCCGACCGTCACTCTCGGAGTCGGTTGCCGAAACCCTGGTGCATGCGTTTGTCACCACCCGCTTGGACTACTGCAATGGTGTCCTGTTCGGGGTTCCCAACAAAACCCTGGACAGGCTCCAGTATGTCCAAAACTGTGCTGCTAGGGTCCTCACGCACACAAAGCCGTGGCAGCACATCACTCCCACCCTCATCCACCTCCACTGGTTGCCAGTCAAGTCCCGCATCACCTACAAAGTCCTCCTCCTGACCTACAAGTCCCTCCATGCCCTTGCCCCCCAGTACCTATCGGACATCCTTCGCCCGCATGCCCCACCCCGGAACCTGCGGTCTTCAGACTCTGGCCTGCTCACCACCCCCCGCACCAAACTGTGAACCTTCGGGGACAGAGCCTTCAGTGTGGCAGCCCCCACCCTCTGGAACGCTCTCCCTGCGGAGATTCGCAACATCCCCACACTTGACGCCTTCAAAGGACCCTCAAGTCCCATCTGTCTGCCAAGGCTTTCGGCCACTAATCGATCTGTTGTTTTGTCTGTTTGACTTTTGTTTTGTTATGTTTGTTTTTTTGCCCTACTACTTGTAAAGCGACCTTGGGTCCCTTGAAAGGCGCTATATAAATCAAAGCTATTATTATTATTATTATTGAGTCTGGGGACAGAAAGCTGACCAGTCCCTGAAGACCTGAGAGATCTGGATGGTTCATCATTTAGCAGAAGGTCAGAAATGTATTTTGGGCCTAAACCATTCAGTGCTTTATAAACCAGCAGCAGTATTTAGAAATCTATTCTTTGACACACAGGAAGCCAATGTGAAGACTTCAGAACTGGAGTGATGTGATCCACTTTCTTAGTGTTAGTGAGGACTCGAGCAGCGGCGTTCTGAAAGAGAGATTATACCTTCGCCGTGAGTGTGATGTTTGATTAATCGCCTATTACTGGCCACTTTCGCCATGAAATATAAAAGCCTTGGAGATATTTTAAAATGTATTCGGCCCATTTCTATTCGCAAGATAGATTATGATGTCTTTTTGAAAGTGTAGTCACCATCTTTTCTTTCTGTTTAAGCCCTTCATTTGTCTACTGGTGATGACATATTGTGATCATGGTCTCCAGAGGATAAATATTCATGTTTGTTGTTGCCCTGATGATGAAGAGGAATGATGTGTGACCCCTTTTGGGATAGGACACAACATATTTCAAAATGTTGTTTTACATACAATTTGCAGATCACATTCATGTCCCTCAGAGGATGATCCATTATAATATGATTTTTCAATATTTAGCTGTGACTTTTTCTTCCATGCCTCCATTTGTCCAACATGTTTACCTGAACCTTTAACACATGACAAGGCGTATTCATGCTCCCCAGAGGATCAACCCCTTCACAGTGTGAGCTTTCCTGTCCCTCAGGGGATGACTTATTATTACATTATGTCAATGTTCAGATGTGAACTTTGTTTCCATGTCTCAATCAGCCTAAAATGTTTATGTGGACCTAAAAAAGAAAATGACGAGGTGAAATCATGCTCCTCAGAGGATCAACCCCTTAACAGTCTGGTCACTATAGGAGCTTTCATGTCCCTCAGAAGATGATCCATTATTATATAATTCCAATGTTTAGCTTTGGTCTTTTCCTTCCATGCCTCAATCAGACAAACATGTTTACATGGACCAAAACAAATGATAAGGTGCATTCATTATCCCCAGAGGATCAACCCCTTCAAGTCTGGTCACGTTAGGAGTTTTTTGTTGTTGTGTTATAGGACATTTGGAACTAAATGTCTCCTTTTCTTTTTTAAAATTGAGCGTTGATTCTCCAGAAAATGTCCGGTATGTCCACACAGCAGCTTTTCAAAAATCTTGTAAATCTTGGAGCTGGGCGTGTCTGACAGCTTGGGGATTTTATGCGAGCAATGTGACCAACAACCGATCACATGGATCTCCCGCCCCCGACATCCAAAGCAAAAAACCCCGGGGATTTTATGCGAGCAATATATATATATATATAAACTCCCCAAACAGGCGAAAACCTACCAGTTTCACCCACTGTCTCTGCCACCTCCCTCCATGCCTGGTTCCTCCGGTTTGGATCCCGTTAATAGTTCTGGTCGTAAAGAACCGGGTGATTTGCTACCGTAATTTCTCGTTTGGAATATGAGGAAATGAACTGCGGTCTGGTTCTCCCTGCTTACACGCGGTTTGATTGGCTAGCGCTTCTACTGTCAGATTTGCATAAACGTGTTTGATTGGCTGACGCTTCCAGCTCAGCTTCAAAAGTTGAACATTGCTCAACTTTTGAATCCTGGAAATCTTGGAAATCTTCGCTTCGCTCCCCCACAATGCAGTTCGGCGAAAAGCGAGACAAAGTGACGTCATCCCCATTCAAAGTCGATGGGCAGAGAAGCGTTGGAAGCGGTGGAAGATTCGTCTAAAGCTGCTGTGTGGACGTACCGTTAGATTTGAAGAAGCCATTAACTCTCCATTAGCATCAGCTCAAACTTGTGTGGCACTACCATTGGTGGTATTGCCGCAGAATTCCCTCAGATGTGTGGAGTTTTTTTAATCCTCCAGCCTCCCAAAAATAATTTGAGCCTTTGTTGGATTTTAGACGGACTTGGGGCCAATCAAATGATTATGCAGTATTCCTAAAAATCAGATGTGTTAAAGGCAACATTCCCTTATTACAAGGCTTCCTGATTTAAATTTGAATGTGTTGCTTTTGTAATGGATGTACATTCTACTCTGTTAAATTAATGTTTTTAATACTGGCCATGTTTTTATGTATATGCGTATGTTTGTTTACCATCTTGAAATATAAAGCACTTTGACTCTACGTGTAATAAAATGTGCTATATAAACACAACTGCCGTGTTCTGCAGAAACAGAAGTTAAAGTGAACGCGCTGGAACAAGATGGTGATGCCTCCTCGGCAGATAAGGTACTCTCTGAGGTGAACACTTTGTACCATCAGTAGCAGATTGACAGTTGCTGCGGTTCAAGTGGATGAGTCGAACATGGTTAATTTCCACCATCTGCTGCTGATATACAGATTACACCTGCTGGCGTAGGTGGGTCAGACGCTATTTGAAGAAAGTGTTTGTGTTGTGCGGAGAGCCAGATGGGTGGAGGTTATTCACTCCATCAGTGGTGGGCTGTCAGTCACAGGAACACGCGTTAAAGCTGAGATATATCATTTATGAATAACTTAAGATGACCGTCCATCTGTACGCTGAAACACTGAGTTGGACGATATCTGGAGGCGTGTGGCGCAGGGGATAGAGCCTTGGTGTTCAAACCCCACTGCAGTCAGCATGTCGTTGACACGTCACCCCAAATTGCTCCTGAGGGGATTGTCCACAGTATTAAGTCGCTTTGGATAAAAGCGTCTAACATGTGATGTAATATCGACATACATTTCTGAGTTGACATTAAACAACTTCATGAACTTCACGAGAAGCCGTTTCATTGTAAATGGACTTTGCAAATTATATAAAGCTTTATTTTTTTTCGAATTTGTAATTATATGCAAAGATATTTTCTCACATTTTGAGCCGAGTTTTCAGAAAGATGCCAGGACTATATGAATAATCGGCTGTAGAAGAATACTACACCTGTCAAAGTAATAACTAAATCATGTCGAGAATGGGAGAAAACGTTTATTTTTGAATGATATTCGCTTCAAAGCTACTCCTACAAATGTAAAACAAATCTGAACTTGTCCAATGTTTTGATAAAAAACAAACGGATGCAGCATCCTGTCTGATTGCAATCTTCCAATAACTTTTTGTTTTATTTCAACTCCTCATTTTTAGGTTTTATGCATTGCTAAAGGGATTTTTACTGAATGTTTTTTATGTTTTATATCTTTGGAGATTTTACTTGACATTGCCTATAAACCAGGGGTGTCAAACTCAATTTCATCACGGGCCACATTCACATTATGGTTGCACTCAAAGGGCCGGTTGTAACTTTGAGACTATATAAAAATACATATCTCAATATTTAATATAAAACAATGTATTACATAATTGCCTCTGCATTGGATTATTATCGGATAGGGTTATAACTTCATAATTAACTAGGACTGAAAGCAGAAGTCTAGGGCAAATAATTGCAAGTCTCTTCAGTGAGAATGTCACAAAATTATTTCAAAGAAAAGCCAAATACTGGAAAAAAAAGTTCAACAAAAAAGAAGTGACATTTTGAGAAAAAGAAGTGACAAAAAAAATGTCAAATTCTGAGAAAATGGGAAATTCTAAGAAAGAAGGCATATTTTGAAGAAAAAAAGTCAAATTCTGAGAAAAAAAATCAAATTAAGAGATGCATTGTGGGACATGTAGTTTATGGGCAACGTGCTTCTGTAAATCGCCATGTAACCGTATAACAAACATGATATTCTTTGCAAGCTCTTGCGCGGCCACATAAAATGAAGTCGCGGGCCGGATTTGGCCCCCGGGCCTTGAGTTTGACACCCCTGCTATAAACGGTGGCTTTTAAATGGATATCCTTTAAGGGTCATTATAGTTTTGATTGAATACTTGTTTAAGTAACATTAATCTAAAAGAACAAAAGTAATCAAAACACATCATTCACATGTAAAAAGTACGACTTGGATTCATTTCATGAACATTAAAACTGTCGTAATCCATCCATTTCCCGCCCTGGTTTTTGGATTTCAATAAAGCTGGTGTGGGATAGCTTCTTTGCAGATTCCTTGTTGTGACTTCTGTTCACCTCCTCTCATCAGCTCCTTTAATTTGAACCTCTCCTTATCACCTTCTTCCTCCCACCTTTCACCTGCCATTATCTTATCTGATGACATTATCTCCCGCCTCCCACTTCGATTGATCTCCACCCAAATGTTCCCTTATTTTACATCCCAATAATCTCTCCTATCCTCCTCTTTCTCCCATCAACTCCTCCCACTTTACAGTATCACACCTGCTAACGATCCGTCTGCCTCCTCCCACCTCCTCATCCACTTCTCTCACCTCCTCTAAAATCCCATCACTTCCTCCCACCACCTCCTGTGATGTCCCACTCCTCACATCCCCATCGTCTTATCACCTCCAATCACTTTTTCCCACCTCCTGATATTACAGCAGATCCTTCTCACCGAGCTTTTCCCACCTTCTCCTAAGTTCTGCTTTTTAATGTGGAGATAAACAACATTACGTTTTTAACTTGGCTGTTGAATAATCAAACGAAATCATTACAATTGATTAGTTCCTCAAGGGCTTCGCTGATCAGGATGTAATGCTGTCTGACAACTCGACAAAAAAGCAATACTTTATTCAGAACATTTAACACACATTGAAACAGAATGTAATAATATCTTGTTTATTTTTCTGATATCTTCTCGGTTGGTGTTTTTTCCTACACCAGGTTTGCATACTTAAAAAATGTATAAAATAAATACTCCCACCTGCCATCACCGTCACTTGTCCATCTTCTTATATTCTGACTGGATTATTGTACGATCTAATTACTTGTGTTATTGTTACTGTTGGCTTTAAATGACCTTCCTTTTCTTTCCCCGCAGCTTAACTTCCACGCATGCATGCATCTCTCTGCAGTGTACAGTATTTACAGCAGGCAGGTGTTATTTCCTCCCACCTCGCTGCATGTTTAAGGTACCGCCGCTATATGTTGAGGTGAGACGTGTCAGCTGTGGGCGGAGCGGTGGGCAGGTTTTATTTAGACAAAGAAAGGCATGAATCCATCTGTCAGATGGACCGCGGACGTCTCTTTTAATAGCTCCATCATCAGACACTGCCAGAAGCTCTAATTGGCAGAATGTGGGAGTTGATGGCATTAAAATGGCTGCCGTGCTGTTCACCTCCATGACGGCAGCCTGTCAGTTACACGGGAGGCTAAGTGAACGTGGACGAGAGAGGCAGAGCGAGTGGGAGGGAAGAGAGACGCGCTGGGATGAAGAGGTGTCGAGTTGGACACAGAGCTTTATTTTCTGTGTTTTCTAATGGATCTTTTCTAGTATTGCTTTTAACAAAAGGCGGATTTAAATTATAATTCACCACTGCCAATAGACCTGCGGAAAAAACATTCTGGCACCAATTAAGGCAGCCATTAATGAGTGTGGGTGTTAATCGTTTTGTTAATTGGTTTGTTTTTAGGTCAAATTATTTGACCATTTATATCTCGAGTTTCCCAAGAGCCCAAAGTGATTTTAAAAACAAACAACATTCTGAACATAGATAGATAGAACTGCACTTACTATCGTGATGGAAACTGATTTTCAATTCAATGTAATGTTCAATCCAAGGCTTTATTGTCAAGTGCACATTAGCTACAGTGCAGATATGGCAATGACAAACTTAAGTCGGATATAAAAGAAATACAAACGGATAAAATAGTGCAAGAAAATGTTTTGAGATGTGCAAAAATGAAAAAACAAATACAACAGAAATAGAGTCTGCAAGTAAATGGAATATTATAGATAGATAATTTGCAAGATGCAAACAGATGGATGTTCTTTACAGAGTCTCCATTGTACTGTGGGTCGCTGAGTAATTGTTCAGATAGTTATGCTAGTCACACTTAAACAGTAAAGTTTGCCCAATTTGCTTGTTTTCTAACTGCCAGTAAGAAAGAAGTGAACATTGTTTATTGGAGGGATCTATACATGCACTGATTTACGTCACCATCACGTCTGAATCCTCTAATGGGAGCGATCCAATCAACACTGATTTGTTTTAGGCCATACGTTCACTCTAAATGTTTGTGATCCAAAACCTTTTTATACCATGCATACATTTAAAGAAAAGCATAGTTTAGTTAAAAAGAAAGAATCGAGATATAATTCTGCCTTCAAATGTTTAATAAGTAAATGTCGAATCAAAGATAAGTTTAACCGGCAAGAAAATACTTATTTTTCTGGACAGCGTGTATTTGCATCTGAAATGTTAAATGGTACGGAAATGTACTGAAACCAAATGTGCATTTAAAAAACAATCGTGACATTTTAGAGCTAAATATGAACTCTACAGTGGGTTAAAGCCCCGGCCACAGGAGGACGATAACGGTCGTATCTGCTCCAGTTCACTATCAGACAGACGGTCCGGCCACACGAGGCCGACACGGAAACGCAGAAAACGATAACAATAACGGATCCCAAGGTGGGTAGATCTGCGGACGAAACGCTCTGGGGGGGAAAACGGCTCCGTGTTTACGCCTACGATCATTTCCTGATAACGTTGAAGCAGTAGCCCCGCCTCGCCCCGCCTCTCCTGCTGCTCAGAGATCAGCTGCTGGGCTCTCAGAAGAGGGGGAGGAAAAGAGTCTCCGTGTTTTATTCTTATATTATTATATAGAGTTGTCAATTTATTTTAAAGCTCAATAAATAACAAAGAAGAACTTTGACGGGCATTTTTTAAATTTTGTCCGGAAGATTTAAACTTTAACGGACATGTTGACCGGCGGAAAAAACTGAAACTCTGCCGCACGGATCCCTCGTCCCTTTGAAGAGGCGGAGAGGTGGGTGTTTCTCATCTGCCGGTGGACTACCGGAGAGATTTACAGCAGGAGCAAAAGCTTGCCTCGGGGAGGGAGAAAAAGAGCCAGAGCGTCCACCGCGGAGAATAAACAGAAGGGCAACCATGGCAACCATGCGCGGGAAGTCTTCTTCGCTGCTTTTGTGGCAGGATACAGCGCCACTTACAGGCCCAGCATATGTACTCCAGCGTCTCCAGCGCTTTCGAGCGGTCTCGTGTGAACGGACACGTTTCTGGTGCCTGTTGCGTGTGGACGGAAGACTTTTTTGATAACGATTGCGGTCAATTTGCGTTATCGTCCTCGCGTGGCTCCAGCCTAAGATTAGTTTATCAGCAAATCAGCCCATTCTCCAGTCACTTAGCTATAGGGTAGTAATAATAATGATGCATTACATTTTTTATTAGAGTGCTTTTACAGGTGCTCAAAGCGCTTTACAATTACACATTACACATATTAGACATATAAGAGTCAGGTCCTGGTAGGAGCTATGCTGGATTGTTGGATCTACTCATGGTTCCCAGAGGATGCATCGTCATGTTTTGGTGACCCTTGACCTTTAATGAAGCATCCCTTTCAAAATCTTCCCCTATAAAGAAGCCCTGTTCACACTCCCTTTCCCATAGTGTGTTATACAGGCTGTTGTGCAAGTCAATGGTCTGCTAAGGCTAAAATCCCTGCATTTAACACTTCAGATTCCTGGATGAACAGTTATAATATTTAAGAGTTTCATTATGCTGTTCTGTAAGAATCTGCAGCCTCCAGGGGGCACGAGCAGAATCACACTACAACAACTCTAAATCTTGCCAAGTGTCTAATATCCAGTCAGAATGTGTCTCGATCCTGATATAAGACATCATAACTTCAGAAGTAACACTGCAGTGAGATATCGGGTCTTGTTTTTAGATCATCTTTGTCGAGGCTAAGCCAACGCTTTAAGCCTCTGAGGATCCGCTTGGTGGGTGTAATTGACGCACACAAGTTTTCTGCCGAATAAAGGTCAGAAAGTTTCCAGTTTGAAACAGTCCATTTATTTATAGTCCAACTATTAACAGAGCACTTATATACTAACTAAGGACTGGCTTACCTAAAGCCAGTTGAGTAGCACTTGAAATGTTTTGCTCTATGAAACCTGATGTACTTTATGATTCTGTTTTCTTCAAGTTTGTATTTTGTTGGTCGAATGCACTTATTGTAAGTCGCTTTGGATAAAAGCGTCAGCTAAATGCAATGTGATGTAATTTATTTCCATTTTACTTGCTTCTTTCCATATTCACCACACGATATTACCGTTTACACAATACCTTTGCTTTGCTTGTAATCCCGTGTGTGTGTGTGTGTGTTCTCCGTGTGTGCGTGTGTGTGTGTTCTCCGTGTGTGTGTGTGTGTGTGTGTGTGTGTGTGTGTGTGTTCTCCGTGTGTGCTCCGTATGTGTGTGTGCTCCGTGTGTGTGTTCTCCGTGTGTGCTCCGTATGTGTGTGTTCTCCGTGTGTGTGGTCAAAAACTGTATGGGCCTTCCGGCAGAACCTCTCACCAACACACATAGGTTATCTTTATACCCGCAGTTAATTGGCTCCTACAATCTTGCTAAGTCAACAAACCTTATGTTGAGTCGTATCTCAGATGAAACACATGTTTATTTACATATTTATTAGAAAATCACCAACTAACATCAGAAAAAAAAATGTAAGCTTCTTCTTGCCCCTGTTGAACATGAACAGAGACTATCTGAAAATTATTATTTTTTTTTGGTTTGTTATTATTTGTTTTTTTGGTACTTTGTTATAATTATTAATCTCAGTGAAAAAAAGAGAATATATATATATATTATTGTTTTATTTTCTTTGTTTCTGACATGTTCAATAAATTGACTAAACTAAAAAAAAGAAAACAGAACACTTTTGAGGCATATTTTTTAACACAGCATTTCCTGATTCTGGTCAAATAAAGTTCAAAATAAGTTTCCCAGCTAATAACGAGATCGGATTTATCTAAATAATTCAAGACATCTCACCAAGCAAATGTTCAGATTGTTGTACTTATTTCAAGTGAAAACACCATGTTTTCATTATTGTTTAACTTCTTTTCGGAGCAGCAGTTTCTTCCAGTGCCCCCACTTCTCCTGCTGCACATATTTCACAGTTCAAAGCTGGCACATCACAATGAATGGAGAAATCCAGCTGTGCAGCGGGTATGACGTGTTCCAACAGAGTCGCCACTGTTCTCCCCAGACAGATAAACCCCTGAACCTCCCATGAGACACTTCCCTTAGAGAGCGAGTCTCGCTCTCCGATTGGCAGGAAACCAGAAGCGCCTGAAGGCATCACTCTGACCTCTGCGACTGCACATCAGATCTGCGTGGACACGGAACCAAAGTGTGTCTAATTGCACTAAAGGAGGAAATCTGACGAGCATTTCTGCGGCTAATGGTGGCCGGCGACTGATGCTGGCTTCACTCAGACGGCCACTTCCTGTTTGCAATCGGATTAAGAGCAGACGCGAGCTGGATGGATGGAGACTCGCATCGTATCTGATTCCTGCTGCTGAGGAGAGATATACGATGATATTCACTTTATGGTTTTCACATGACTTTAATAATGACATGTGGTCGATGTCAAATGGAAACCATATCTATTTAGGTTGACCATCATGAGATTTAGAGGTTATTAAATAAAACAGCAGGCGTGGAACTGCACCTTTTAAACCACCCTCACGCCCGAGGATCAACATAAATCCCCCTTTATTTTCAATTGCAGGATTTTATTGAGATTGACCAACATATTTATGAAGCAAAGAAGAGCTGGATAGTGCATCTGTATTTTGTTTGCCCTGTGTTAAGCAGTATTTACATTGTTTCTCCACCTATTGTTCTACAAAGTGAAGATTTGTTGACCTACTTTTGACGCTCTGATAGAATAACTGTATACTCAGATCGGTGTGTCCCGCACCGTCGTGTCTTTTCAGCCGCGCCGACACCTTTTCGGCAGAAGAAATCACTCTGATTGGCTGTTCAGCTAGCGAATCAGTGCATGAGAAGTGAAATGGAAGTGAGGGACCCAACCAAACTATTAAGAAGGCAAATGTGAGATTTCATTTCTCTCCAGCTCTCGACTCAGGTTCGGGAAAGCCCCGTGAGCTTCTCGCTGTAGAGTGAAAATGGAACGCACGCTATTTGTTGTTTGTTTATATCACGCAGTCTGTTCTTCTTCTCTCGGTTATCACGCAGTCTGTTCTTCTTCTCTCGGTTATCACGCAGTCTGTTCTTCTTCTCTCGGTTATCACGCAGTCTGTCTTCCGGTTGTTGCCTCTTTTGAATGATGAATACATGCTACCGCCGCCTGCTGGTGAGGAGAGGTATTGCCACTCGCGCAGTTCGTTCGTGCTTCTTGGCCATCGGCTGAAGTCTTTGCGGGGTGTTCCAGTGCGACGCATGGCCGAGACGCAGAGACGCGAGGCGACGCAACAGTCGGGTCCGTCCGTGTCAGTTCTTTGGTGTCAGCTCGGTGCGTCCGGGCCTTAACAGGTCGAGAGGAACAATAGTGGTAAATCTCGCTAAGTCTAAAGTAAACCGACACAATGAAGAACAAAGACAAGGTATTTAATTAAAACTGAAAGTCAATGAATGTAGCATACAGTAAAATAAATATTATATAAATGGATTAATCAAACGCTGAATGTGAAAACGTATAGTATTAATTATAACAAAAATCCATAGATGTTTAATCAAAAAGGGCTTTTAGAGCAAAGGTGTCTTCTCATTACATTAAAGCGTTTTGTTTGCTGCTTAATTAACTGGCTTCAAAGCATTTTCCTCATCCATTTAGCATTTACAGAAGATATCGAGGGAGTATTATCAGGCATGAACAAACATATAATTGTCAGTGTTTACCATGTGCTCAGAATGACATCTTGTATATTGGTTGTGTGTCATGTGACGAGTGTGTGTGTCAATAGTTGTGATACTCAAGTAACGTGTGTAGGATTAAAGTCTAAATTGTGTAAATGTATGTAAAACACACAAGATTGCTTTTGATGCTGACTGCATACAAATGCGTCTTAATTTACATGTAGAGAATCAATCATTTCCTCGATAATGTAGCAGCCTATAAGTCACACAAGATACCAACACGTATAAGTATTAATTATGACTATTATTTTTATTTTATTTGACCTTTATTTAACCAGGATAAAGGATGCACAAGTGTCAGTGACAAAGAGTGACTTATTTCTGTTTTCATTTTAAGGTACCCGCTCCTGTAATCATGCACGCCATCATGCACCCTGAGCGTGGCTGTCGGCCAATCAGAGGGCAGGTGAGAGGATGTAGTTCATGTCGCGGGCTCTCCGTCACTCTGACAAACATGTGCTCCAATTAGAAAAGCCATTAATTTCAATTTCAGCTTCGCCTCACGTCTGTTCCTGCCGCAGCACGACGGCTGACTTTGTTCATTTTGTGGTTGGCCGGTTTGAGTAATGGAGGTCTTGCATTCAATCTACGAGGATTTTTTTGTAAAAGCAGCATTACTATTCAGGAGCTGTTAAGCCTGCAGAAGAGCGGGGTGTCAGCAGTCAGGAGGTGGAAGAGGGAGCTCTGCTTTACTAACTTTAATGTTCGTCCTTTTAGCTTCAACCTTTGCTACCGTCCATCATTAGCAGCTTTTAACGGCTGCTCCGCGCTGACGGCCCGCACATTCTGAATGATAGCAGCGATAATGTTGTATAATTACCTGACCATGCGGCCGAAATCAAACCCATTTACCTTAGCATTTTCCCTTAGTTTAGTTTAGTTTATTTTATTTTTCGAGCGTGTAAAACCAAAGAAAATACAAATGAAACAAAAGATGATACAGACATGATGCAGTACTATACAAATGAATGCAATAACTAAACGAAATATTTAAATAATAATTGAATAATCTGTAGTATCATTGTCTGATATCAATAGACAACAAATCTTTAGCTAAGTACACGTCCGAAAGGGGGTCGGAAGAAGTTTACACTTATTTAATCCGACCCCTTCTCCCTTTTTTTTTTTTTAAATCTTAATATACGTTAACCCTTACCTTAGCATTTTGAAAGATGTAAGTGTTGACTGAGTGATTTATAAAACGAGAAAGTTATTTACAAATGTCTCTTAGAGAAATGTTTGGCTATTTCTACCCCGCATGTGTGAAATTAAAGGCATACATTATGTGCATTACTTTGTGCCTCCTTCACTCACAGACGTTTATTTTTAAGCATTTCAATCTATTTGATTTTATTTAAATACTCATATTTTTTAAATGTATTGAAATTAATTATAATCTGTATAATTCCTGTCAATTCTAAAATATATTGAACGTAATTACTTAGAGGTTAAACAATAGCTTGTGTTTAATAAAACAAATACTTCCAATGTGGGGGTAATGTTCCCCCATGTTACCCGATGTATTCTGACACTGCACCGTAATGACTTGAGCGGACATGTCTGTACATTGAGATGACCAATATAGTACAGCCCCTCTGACCCTGTGAGGACCTTCATTTTCAAACCATCAAAGGCCTTTCCTGCATTGTGAGGATATTTCTGTATTATGAGGACATGTGCGTAGTTCGAGGACAGTTTCTTCTGCATTGTGAGTTTCTAGAAACTCAAGTTGGATTATTTATAAACTACTCGTTACATTTTCAAGTCTTTGTGCTCAATTCCTATTTATTGCTTTCAATGGATTGTGTTGGTCTGAAGACATTACAAATGTGAACTGGTCACCGATGCGCAAAAGTACACAAAGACCAAGACATGAAAACATAAAGGACACTGAATTCAAATTACAGTTTCACTTATTATGATGTGCACTCAAAGCTTGCCTGTGGGCTTATGATGGAGGAACGAGGAGAAAGTGATCAGAGAGAGACATATATATATATATATATATATATCGGAGAGTGCAGTCGTCCTCCTACGTTGTTTCCATAAGTGAAAAGTAATGCATGCATCGGCCCCGTGATTTGGAGCCGCTCCAAAGTGGAATGGGTTCATCCGTGGCCTGTGCTTCACCGTTTAACCCTTGTGTGGTGTTCGGGTCAAATTGACCCGATTTCCATTTTCAATGAATACCAAAAAATATAAGGATATTTACGTTCAACCTGAAACTCAATGGCCGGGGCTTATTTATTGTGAAGGACATGTGGAATTGCTTTTATTTTTTTCCACTTATGAAAAAATGCCCATCCGCATTTATGTCCTCCATAAGAGGTTTGGGTCAATCTGACCCGGATACAATACCAGGACGCACACGCACGCACGCACACGCACACACACACACGCACACACACGCACACACACGCACGCACGCACACACACACACACACACACACACACACACACACACACACACACACACACACAGAGAAGCTGTCTGATCCTGTTTTCCCTTGATCTTTACCCTTTGTATTGTGTACACAAAACGATAGAACATTCTAAACATTTTAGATCTTCCAGAAATGTATAAACATTTTACATTTTCTCGCTCTGTCCCCCTCGGAGGAGGGACTACACAGAGACATAACCTCAGTGTAGTAACAGTGTAATGCAGAACTACAATTATCTACCAGCAAAATGGCCAAAAGATATTCTGCTCAGAGCCTTGGAGCTAATGATGGATGAGAGTGAGTGGCATGCATTAGAAGAACACGGTGAAGTGGGACAGGAAGACATTTCTGAAGATGAGGAGGTAAACTCAGAATTTGACAGCAAATTGGAAGATGGACTTGACTCATAGCCAGCTGCCGAAGACCCCCACAGCCAGCCGCAAGAAGACCCCCACAGCCAGCTGCTGGAAGACCCCCACAGCCAGCTGGGAGGTCTGTGGACCCTCAAAGGACTCCAAGACACAGACTACATGCAGCAACTGCAACAAGTACATCTGTGCTATACACACGAAGAAGTTCTGTACATCATGTGTTTCCTAAACGGACTCGCCCATTGACTCACACGATGTTCTGTCACTTCATCAATATAGTTTTCGGATATACTGTATTTTATGAATAGTGACTGTTAATTGTGTTTATATCTGTTCTATGTCATGTATATGGATGTTTCGTTCTCTCTATATTTCACAGTACTTTTGGATGTGGTTCTTGTGTTCCATTTCCTTCAGGGCTTTGATTATTATATGACAGATTAAAAATAATAAACATTAATGAAACAATTTTTCATTTACATTAGTCCTAGGAAAGCATGAGCAAAATGTAAACCTAGTTTTTATTACAGTGTATTTTTTTTTAACATAAATTAAATGTTTATCACAAAAAACGATGGACACTTCAATTGTTAAATTTGATCTAGCAAAGAGTATTTTCAAAAACTAATCATATATTTCATTTATATTGTTGGGGAATAAGTTAAAGACAATATATATAAGGAATTGTGCGTGTTGAATTTAGTTCTGTATTTTTTTTAAACTCTGAAATCTGTCCCGGGTCGATTTGACCCGAACATTACCAAAGGGTGCGAAATGTGAACATAACACAAGGGTTAACCACGTGTTAGGAACATCTGAAGTTTTTGATGTAATCTTTCGGACAAAATGACGGCTTTTAAACGAGGTATGGCTGCTTCATTCTGTAAGGATGTGAAGTTTACTAACTGTCAGTATACAAGTATGTTGCCATTGTGATGAATTCACAAAGTAACCAAAAATGGGTATTCCCAGAATAATAGAAAGGGAAACAAAAATCATTTTTTTGTCTTTTTATTCTGTTTTCGTGTTGTAGTTTACCTTTAAAAAAAATGGACTTAAAATAGGATGAGAAACTGAACTTTATTGTAATCTGTACATGGATTTGTAATCATTTCTCTTTTTTTCACATTTTCTCTACTTTCTTTCCATTAATATTGAATTAGAATCAAAGATAAAGATGACTTTTCCGGTACATTGCAAAACATTAAGACCAGATGTGGTTCAAATCAGAATATAAATCTAAGTCACATATGGCCAAAAAACTATTCATATTTGGGCTTCATTTCGCCTATAAACAGCTGTACTTTCTATTTTTCGTTAATGGTTTTAAGTGTATTTCTAAGGGGCAAAATCAATGACGAAAATAAAGAAGAAGGCCTCGGTTAGGGTTTAGGGTCTAGAGCAGGGAACTCAATTTCATCGTGGGCCACATTAGCATTATGGTTGCACTCAAAGGGCCGGTTGTAACAATATAAATATACATATATAAATACATAATATATATGAAATAATGTATTATATTATATGATTGCCTCTCCATTGGATTTTCATTGGATAGGGTAATAACTTTGTAATTATGTCTGAAAGCAGAAGTCTAGGGCAAATAATTGCAAGTCTCTTCAGTGCGCATGTCACAACATGAGATGCATTGTGGGACATGTAGTTTATGTGCAATATGCTTCTGTAAAATAAGATAAAGCTTTATTAATCCCTGTGGGGTAAGATTGAAAAACAGGACAGCACAGATTCACACAGATTAATACAATTAAGGATAAATCAAAAATAAAAATAAGAAATAACTATACAATAAGAAATTAATTAAAATGAACATATACAGTATAGATATACAGTAAAGTAGCATGTAACCGTATAATAAACGTATTATATTCTTTGCAAGCTCTTGCGGGCCACATAAAATGAAGTCGCGGGCCGGATTTGGCCCCCGGGCCTTGAGTTTGACACCCCTGGTCTAGAGAATGCTTCAGTCAATGAGGGGTCCTCGCATTTTTAGACCAACAAATATGTGTTTAAGTTTTGTTTTGTTGGTACAATCACCTGCTTTCATCTCTGACCAGAAGCGGAAATGTATTTTTCTCTGCATGCATGTCTCACGTCGAGTCTTTACAAAGGCTCAATCATCATTGACAGAAACAAAGTCGCACGGCAATCAAAACCTTTTGGACGCTCAATCACTCGCTCTTATTTCGCCCTCGTTTGACGGCGCTCAGTAAACAAACGTCGCGCTGCTGAAATCTCCCGGCCTCGAAAGCAGTGGAGCAGTAATGATAACCCTGAGCAGCAGACGGTCCTAATTACCGAGCGTCTGGCTGCAGTTCAGGTCAGAGGCCACGCAACGTATTACAGTCATTGTTCTCCCAACGACCGCACCGACCTCCCGAGGATCCACCGACTAAGTGAACAACTTGAAAGTAGGAAAGTTGCGGGTGGACTTTTGTCTCCCCAGAGTTGGAGTTAATGGGAAAAGGAAACTGAACTTTTCCCTGAAGTTTAACTTGGAGCCGCTCGCTGCTGTCTGCGTTCCACACCACGGAGCCTTTTCTTTCCTCTTTCATTTTGTTTTTCTTCAGAGGTTTGGATCCCCGGCTGCCTCGTCGTACCTCGCCACCCCCGGAGAGCAATCCGAGCCTCGGCCTTATCTTTTGGAGGCACATTTCCCCGGGGGAAATCTCCCTGCCTCCACCTTGGGTTCTGCACTTAATTGATGAACAAGTGAAACATGGCCGCTCTTTGTCTGCCCGCCGCTAATCAGCGAGGCAGAGCGCTGCTGCCATCCGGCCTGAACTCTCCACCTGCATCACTGACACCACCTCTCCATCCATCTGCTCTTCTCTTCCCCTCACCTCAACCCCACATTAAGGTAACAAACTTTAAAGTGCTCTGTTAAAAGCGATAATGAATAATTACTCCTCAGCACTTTTGCGTAAAGATGCACCCTCAAGTACCTGACGTCAAAGAAGTCTTTGTAAAAGAAAAAAAGTTGAGTTTATCCGGTAAAAACTCAAGTCTTGGCGATTTTTTCATCAGTTCAAGAAAAGTAGGAAACATTTACTTTTTCTCCAAACCAATTCTAGTTCTAAGAATATCTGAAAAATAAGTTGGTAAAAGATATGTACTGTTAAGTGATGTAGGAACCAATGTGAAAGCTACGGTGATGCGTAGACTTTCAACCGTTCTGATTACAATGAGCTCTCCATTAGTATCATAACGGCCCCTACACACGGCGGCGTGCGTTGCCGCTTGGCGGTGGGCGTGTCTTGAGCTTGGGGAGTCAACGCGAGCAACACGACCAACAACCAATCACATGAATGTCCCGCCCCGGACATACAAAGCAAAGCATTCATGCTACATCCATGCTGGCTAAATATACTGTCTATGCTGCTAGCTGTCCATTCAAACGAAGTACACTGGATATAAACTCCCCAAACAGGCGAAAACCTACCAGTTTCCCCCACTGCCTCTGCCACCTCCCCCATGCCTGGCTCCTCCGGTTTGTATCCCTGTATGTAAAGAGGGACTGGTCATAGAGTACCGGGTGATTCCCTACCGCCACGATAATCTTCTCCTCCTTTTGTTGACATATGGGAAATGACTGCGGTCTGGCTCTCCCAACATACACGCGGTTTGATTGGCTAGTGCTTGTACTGTCAGATTTGCATACGAGGGATTTGATTGGCTGACGCCTCCGTCAAGGCGGCAAAAGTAGAACATTGCTCTACTTTTGCAGCGAGCACCGCGAGAGAAGCTACGCTTTGCTCCCACAATGCAGTTCGGCGAATCGTGACGTCACCCCATTCAAAGTGAATGGGCAGAAGCGTTGAAGGGGCCGTAACTGCTGGAAGTCCACCTGTTTACAATAAAGCTTGACCAATGACCCCAACATCAAAATAACTTGATGATGTATGTTTGTATGCCGACTCTGAAGTTAGAAAGGGCTCCCTCGATGAAAGTCAACGGTAGTTTTCCATTGGATTACGGTACATTTCAGAAAATATGCTCTGTAACCCCCGGCGACCCGACCACGAATGAACGGGAGAAGATGGATGGATGGAGCTCTGTAACATTCAGACATCCAACCAAAAACAGGTTAAAAAAAAACATTGATTTCCAAGTTGTAGGACTCACCCCTGCACCTCTCTATCGACACTATGCACCAGCACTCAAATACGGTTTGAAGTACCTGCATGTTTGTATCCTCTTGGTTTGTTGTACTTATTGTAAGAAGCTTTGGATAAAAGCATCAGTCAAAGGAAATGTAATATCAATCATATTCGTAACTGACCGTGGCAAGAGGTGCTATGTGAAGGAAGCGTTCCCCTCACTCTCAGGTTACAGCTTGTTCAGACGTCTCTGTACTCTCTACCTAATAAAGGTTGTGCTCGTGGTCAGTGTACGCTCTGCGGCTGATCTGGAGTCAGCTCTCCACCTCAGCAGGATTGTAATCAGAGTCCAGAAGCACAACATCCCAGCTGCTGAATATGTAAAGCCTTATTGAAGCCACGCTCCGGCAATTTCTCTTAATTATTGGAATAATCAGATTGAAGGAAAGGAGAGGCTTTGCTTATTGGATTAGCCGAGACGATCCTAACGCAAAGCATCTCCTCCTCTCTATCTGCCTCGCTCTATCCAATTCACTTCGATTTAATCCGTTTTATTGGCACGGAACTTTTCAAACAATATCTCCTACACATGGAAGTGCAATATAGATGATTATCAATAATTTAGATATGAAAGCAACAGCCGCGATGATTAGATTAAACTAAAATCTAGACCAGGAAAAAGTCTCTGCCTTTAAACCTCAGTGCATTTATTCTACTCAAATATTAATATTTAATGGGGGGAAAAAACTATATATAATAAATTATTTACGCTTAGGTTATACTCCAGCATGAATACATTTACATTTGCAATTATATATTCTTTTTTAATCAAATCAAAGAAAGTGTTCCAGTCATTGATCTTTATTTTAATAATGTACCACATGTTTCACACATCTGAGGCTCGTCTCACCTGCACAGGTGTTTCACATTCATCCGGCTGATTGCACTCACTCAAACATGTCTTCCAACACAAGGTATACCCGTCATATCCACCTTCCTCTTGTTTACATTATTTAATATGTATTCCAGCACCCTTTGCCCTCTGCACTATTGCATTGTGGTTAAGAAAAGTACTTGAAGTGGTTGCCTGTTATAAATACCGTGGTGTCTGGCTTGATGACTGGCTCTCTTTTAAACGTCAGGTCAATAATCTGCATGTGTACATGTGGGTGTACATGTGAGTATATGGGTACAAGTATTACTGTTACTATTCTTTATTCCCTTATCTATACATTTTCTTTTAATATTATCTTCTATATTACTTTACTTTTACCTATACATGTATCTATCTTAATTATTTAGTTAGTTATTTATTTTACTAGCTAGGACCCGGAGGGAGGGAAAGGGGAAACATAAATAAAAATATTGACTGTGTAAATGTAAACTCATTGTGCCTGACTCAATACAAAAAAGTTAAAAAAAATAAATAATCTGTTTAGGAAGCTGAGGGTGAAGCTCGGGGCATTTTCAGAAACGAGTCCTGTTTCTCGCTTGAGGCCAGGAAACGTCTCTGACCTTTGACCTGTGCTGGACTACGGGGATCTGGTCTATATGAATGCACCTGCCCATTGGCTGATCAAGTTAGATGCCGCCTCTCACAGCGCACTGAGATGTGTTACTAACTGTAAAGTATGAACTCTTCACTGCACCCTGTGAGCCAGGGCAGGTCTGCCTTCACTTCCTGTGCGGAGGCTCAGTCACCGGTACATGTTCATCTCCACAGCCATGTTGGGTAAACGACCATCTTCCATCTGCTCTCTGCTCACAAAGTGAAAGTAGCTACTGCCTGAGATCTCACGCTGTGGTTTTGTTAACCCAAGTGCGAGCACTGACGTAGGGACGAGCGCTTTAGATGCGCAGCTCCTCTAACTTGGAGCAGTCTGCAAAGAGAATGGAAACTGATTTGGTTCCACTGCATGTTTTTAAAGCTCGGATAGATGCTATGCAATCTGGTGGTACCTGTAACTTTGCTGTATGACGTCCTTTTTGTTTTTCTGTTGTTTTCTGTTTATGTCTTCATGTGGAAACGACTTAAAAGAGATATCAATGGGTTTCACCTGCATAAATAAAGGTTTGAAGATATTTCATTGTTTTTGTTTTATCTGTTTAAATATCCTTGTATTTAAAGTTATGAGGGCTGTGTCTTGGCACACATGTGGCGTTAATAATTAAAATAACAATCAAACATTTCAGATGAATAGGGGTTTCAAAATATATGGTATAAAGAACAAACTGTTATTTGTATGAAATCTCCCAAAAAATGTTTTTTAGTGCAGTCTGACCTGGGATCTGCATTTCCCTTTCTTTCAAAAAACGATTGATTACACGTAAAAATTACAAGAACATAAAATAAAGAAAGATATGGATATAAACAAAGTCAAATGTTCAATAAAGATAAAATAAAAATGTAAACCCACCTTATGGGACTGCACCTTGGCCAATAAGAACGATACCATGTTGTATTAAGAATGTTTTGACTTATATCAGGCAAATACTCAAATATCTTCATGGTAACATTTGATTATTTTAAATCGCTTGGGATTAAAGCGCCAGCTAAATCAAAAATAAAAATGTGCACATTGAACTACAACATATGACATGTATATTAACATGAATACAGTGGTGTATTAATAACATATTAATGCTGAACTACACCACAGGAAGTGTAGGAACACTTTAACATGACAGCAGTTTAAATGGATTGACTCGACAGGGAATCAGATATAAAGACTGACTTCAGATCAGTTACTCAGTGTGGAATTACTTTTGACAGGACAATAGATGTCGATGTCTGTCTCTCCCTCACACACTCTCACACACACGGCTTGTTGGTTTGTCTGTGTGTGGTTTGGGGCTCGAGGGGACACCGGGGCATTAAGGCGGGTCGATATCTGGCAAGAGGAGGGAGCCGGCCATAATCTCAGCCATGTAGGAAAGTACATTACTGCCACTACAAAGCCTATTAACAAAACCGCAGGTCATGCATTATTGAATGGATGTTGGTTTTATTCGACCCGTTCAAAGAGATGAAAACAAAAAAAGGACAAACATAAATTATGCAGCCGGCTCTCCTGCTTGAAAATATTGTTTTTGTTTTTGGTGCTTAATTGGATTCGTAGTCTGGGAGGCTTCATGGTGGACGAGCAGAGCGAGGAGGGAGGGGGAGTGGGGGTGTGGGGGGGATTCAGATCACATGGAGGCGACTTCAGCGGGAATATGGATCGGAATCGGATCGACGGAAAGCGATCCGTCGGGAGATCCATCGGGAAAACAATGGCTCAAGGGGGCGAGGGGATCTACCTCAACATCACAGATCACCGTCGTCACCTCGGGCTCAAATCTGCACATGGCCAGTGCTACGGGAAGGTGTGTGTGTGTGTGTGTGTGTGTGTGTGTGTGTGTGTGTGTGTGTGTGTGTGTGTGTGTGTGTGTGTGTGTGTGTGTGTGTGTGTGTGTGTGTGTGTGTGTGTGTGTGTGTGTGTGTGTGTGTGTGTGGGCCTATCACACAGCTGCTTGTCAAGGACAGAAAACAGGAAATTGAAAACCTGTGATTTCTCAGAGTGAAGGACTCCAACTCAGCTCAGGAGACGTGCTGAGTTTCACTTCACACACTTCCCTTATTATACTGTATGGAGATCAACTCTCGCACAGTGTGTGCATTTAATCATGTAGTGATGTCTCAAATGTCACACAGCTCTTGTGCTCTCAGAAGAAGTGACTCTTTAAAGTAGAGACACTACATACTGATATACACCTGAACATCAGCAGGAGAGGACTCTTTAAAGTAGAGACACTACATACTGATATACACCTGAACATCAGCAGGAGAGGACTCTTTAAAGTAGAGCCACTACATACTGATATACACCTGAACATCAGCAGGAGAGGACTCTTTAAAGTAGAGACACTACATACTGATATACACCTGAACATCAGCAGGAGAGGACTCTTTAAAGTAAATACACTAAATACAAATATGAACTTGAAAATGAGGATAACAGGGCCCAATTAAAAAGTATAATAAAAGTATGGTAAAACTTAGACTTGAGTACACAATTCCTCTTGAGAATAACAGACTTTAACTATATTTGTTCAGCTGGTTTCCTCCTCCTCAAGCCTAATACAGTTCCTATATATTAAGTTGAGTTGAGCATACATTTCCATACATTTAAATGATCCAGACTTTAACTTATTTTGCTTTGGAGCATCCAGCTGCCTCCTCCTGACGGGGTCACAGAGGTTGAGTGTTACCGTCTGCAGCCATGTTTCCACTTCGGCCTCCGGACTGACGGAGGATCCCAGACGAGTTCGAGACGGAGCTTTTCCTCCAGTCTGCCACTGATCTCATCCTAAAGTGCTTCATTACTTCAGTGTCCACTCTGACCCCGCAGGCATTTATTTAGCGAACGAGGCAAAGAAAGGTCCAGAAACACACACATGATGCCCACCACCCCCACACTCGCAGCATGTCTGAGATAATAAGGCGATGTTTCGGAGAGGGCACTCCGTCACAGGGAGCGAGCGGCGTTGTCTCCGTCAGCTCGGGTCAGTTTGTGTTTACATCAGCAGCTCCGTGTCGGCTCAGCAAACAGCAGGAGATACAATCCTGTTTCTGCAGCGGCTCAGCTTCACACAGCTGCTCTGATGCTGTAATAGGTTGGCAGACATAATGCTATTGTTAGCAGATATCTGGATCGGATATACTGAAGAACAGAAGCAGATATATATACTCATCGTACAACACTGAGGAATGTGTATACCACAAGAGATAGGTAAGCACATGATGAGATACTATAAAGGTCCCCTATTATACTGTTTTTCAGGTCTCAGATATATACAGCAGTGGCGAACCGTGTCTATCACAACCATAGACTGTATATAAATGGACGTAGTGTCCGTGACGTCCCCCATAGGATTCTGCAGAGTTGCCGTGAAGCCCTTAGTGGGCGGAGTCGGCCACTAACGGCTCGACTGTGACGCCAGAGTCTAATCCCGCCTTCTCCAAATAAGGGCAAAGAGGCGGAGCCGAGGCGGGCCCTGCTGCCTCCGAACTGGAAGTAAACAGAGCTAGCTCAGGCTAAGAAGCTAAGCTAACATGACATAAGCCGCGTTCACACTGCGGTACTTTTCCCACAAAGGTTCATGCGAACTTAGTTCATGATCGCGTTCACACCAAAAAGAGCCGGTACTAAAATTAGTTCATGCGAACCTTTTTACCCCCTCGAAAGTCCCTGCTAGAGAGCAGGGACTTTCGAGCGGCTCTTTTGTGAGAAAAGATTGGCTGGGCGGATTGCAAACCACGCCCCGTAAAACTCCCAAAAAGTTTTGTGAAGCCGCCATTTTATTATCCTCGCATTAGCATTATTAGCATTAGCATTAGCCCAGCGCAGAAACGCAGAGAGACTAACTTATGGCAACACAAAATAAAACATGGGAGCGGTGGAGATGAGGAGGTGTCGGCGTTCTGGAGATTTACTCGGAAGGCTTCAGTAGAAGCTGCTGGGACTCCCAGCAGCTTCAACTGAAGCCAGTCCCCAACTCCGGGGACTTCCGGCCGGGGACTTTGGGCGGCAGTATACGCCGTGAAGTGGTTTGCGGCCTGCCAGTAAACCCAAAGCAGAAGAAGAAGAAGTGACGTCAGCGGCTTCATTTGCCTAATCCACCCCCAGGGACTTATTCTGGTGTGAACGCGATCTGAACTAAAGAGTTCGCATGAACCTTTGTGGGAAAAGTACCGCAGTGTGAACGCGGCTATACATGCATACCAAGTTACTGCTAACAGTGTCGTTCTCCTATATAAACGTTACATTCATAATCAAATGAGACAATCTGCAAGAGAATTAGCTATATTCTGTTATTCTTAATGCTTGTCATTCACACGTTGAGAAAAGACGGACTCCACCGCCCGGACCTAACGGAGCCGTTAGCCGCAGGGGCTAGCTCCAGCCGGCGTCCCGGAGCTAGTCCCCTGCAGCTCCGTTAGCTCCGGCGGCCACCACTGGGATAATTGGGTCCTCTTTTAACATTTGCTCCCGTTTAACATTATGGGCGTCATAGCCATAGACTATAAAAATCTTACTCAAGGCTGAATCATAAACTAAAATGTATATGTATGCATAAAGGGTTACGTCCTTAGCTGGCTAATAAGTAGCAAGCTAAGCTACCAAGCACACAAACACCTGCGAACGGGGTTAACATGTATAATATGATCATTTTAGACTTCTTGGAAGTTCTGTTAGTACATTCAAGCGCACAGCACGACATTGTAATTGTCTGGTATTTGTAACAGTATTCCCTAAAAGGCACAATCACCACGAACACGGCTAAAGCTAAAGGGTCAAGTACAGTACTATGATTAACTAACGGTGTAGCCTCTATGGTTGTAGCCTAGCAGAGTGGATAAGTTGCTGTTAGCTGACAGTGAGGCATGTGCGTGTCCATCAACGTGACCACGCCCTAATTTATGCAAACACTTTAAGACCTAATATAAATAAAAGGGTCATGTTAGAAAACAATTCACTCACAGATTCATAATCATGAAGGTGGAATCTAACTATATCGATAATAATATTTATTGCATCCATGGGTAGAAACATGTTTTTCTCAGCTGTAAAGTTGGGCATTTTAACATGGGGGTCTATGGAAATGGCTCCTTTCTGCAGCCAGTCCCTAGCGGCCCATGTATGAACTGCAGTGTGTGGCACTTCCGTATTGGCTTCCCGGCTGTTCCCCAGAGTTTGCCGCTTGATCACAACTGGTTGTTGGCCTGAACTAAGGTCTGTGGTTAACAGAAGTGATTAAAAAGACGTCTAGTTTTATGTCATTATATACGTCAGTAAATACCCCACTGGTGAATTCAAAAACACTGGTTGCTAACAAGTGTCTAAATGAGACGACTAAACTTCACCACGCACAGCATTAGCCTCCTTTAGCTTAGCGGTGGTGATGTGAAGTCATGTGACCGTGCTGTAGTTCCTTTATAGCACAGCATTAGCCGCCTTTAGCTTAGCGGTGGTGGCGTGAAGTCATGTGACCGTGCTGTAGTTCCTTTATAACCCAACATTAGCCGCCTTTAGCTTAGCGGTGGTGACGTGAAGTCATGTGACCGTGCTGTAGTTCCTTTAGCCCAACATTAGCCTCCTTTAGCTTAGCGGTGGTGACGTGAAGTCATGTGACCGTGCTGTAGTTCCTTTATAACCCAACATTAGCCACCTTTAGCTTAGCGTTGGTGATGTGAAGTCATGTGACCGTGCTGTAGTTCCTTTAGCCCAACATTAGCCACCTTTAGCTTAGCGGTGGTGATGTGAAGTCATGTGACCATGCTGTAGTTCCTTTATAGCCCGACATTAGCCACCTTTAGCTTAGCGGTGGTGACGTGAAGTCATGTGACCGTGCTGTAGTTCCTTTATAGCCCAACATTAGCCACCTTTAGCTTAGCGGTGGTGACGTGAAGTCATGTGACCGTGCTGTAGTTCCTTTATAACCCACCATTAGCCTCCTTTAGCTTAGCGGTGGTGATGTGAAGTCATGTGACCGTGCTGTAGTTCCTTTAGCCCAACATTAGCCACCTTTAGCTTAGCGGTGGTGACGTGAAGTCATGTGACCGTGCTGTAGTTCCTTTATAGCCCAACATTAGCCTCCTTTAGCTTAGCGTGGTGACGTGAAGTCATGTGACCGTGCTGTAGTTCCTTTATAGCCCAACATTAGCCACCTTTAGCTTAGCGGTGGTGACGTGAAGTCATGTGACCATGCTGTAGTTCCTTTATAGCCCAACATTAGCCACCTTTAGCTTAGCGGTGGTGACGTGAAGTCATGTGACCGTGCTGTAGTTCCTTTATAGCCCAACATTAGTCACCTTTAGCTTAGCGGTGGTGATGTGAAGTCATGTGACCGTGCTGTAGTTCCTTTATAACCCAACATTAGCCTCCTTTAGCTTAGCGGTGGTGATTTGAAGTCATGTGACCGTGCTGTAGTTCCTTTATAGCCCAACATTAGCCACCTTTAGCTTAGCGGTGGTGATGTGCAGTCATGTGACCGTGCTGTAGTTCCTTTATAGCTCAACATTAGCTTTTACTTTAAAAATCATAAAGTGGTGTTAATATGTACAGATTATACTGTTGATAAAAAAGGTTTTTACAGAAAAAACACAATTAATCAAAGATTTTTTTTCTGCAATATTCCAAAATCAAATGGACTGAATTAAATGTTTTTGGTTAAGATAAGATGGTACTTTATTGATCCCAATTTGAGACATTGTTTTTGTTGCAGCAGCATAAAAGACAAGGCATTTTACAATAAAACAAAACTACAAATAAACAAGAATAGAAAGAAAAGAAAAGAAAATAGAAAATATACATGTTGAAATAGAAAATATACATGTAGATATTATATATACAACTATATATATTAAAAAATATATGACATATTGAACAGATTATATATGTGTAAAATGTACAGTGAGGTTTTATTCCAAGAGAAACGATGGAGCAGAGAGTTCTCTTCCAGCCAGAGGTGATTTATTGTACAGAGTTATGGCAGTGGGCAGGAATGTTTTCCTGTATCGGTCCTTGTGACGGCGGAGCTGCAGCAGTCTGTTGGAGAAGGAGCTGATTGAAGCAGCCCTTGTGATGCTGATTTCTGGGTAGGACTACAAAAAAACCTCATTACCCCGAGAGTCCGAATGTGTTTACCTACTGCATTGTTAACGGGGTGGAAAAAAGAACAAATCTCAGGATAAGCAGCTCAGGAGTTAACCCTCTCCGAGCAATGGCATACGTGCAATAGATGTGTGTACACAATTAACACAAATGCATGGGAGTGAACGACATTATAATACATAACTCCCATCTTAGCAACTTAACTCGATGTTCCTGCAATATCAAACTCCTTCATGGAAAATAGCAGGATGTGAATTTGCTGATTAGGATCGGCTGTCAAATGAGATTTCTGCAGTTAAAGAACTCATCATAAATCTTATGAAGACCTTTCTCAGAACTTCTTCTTCTTCTGAGGGTACATTTAAGAAATAAAACGTGGAGGATATTGGAGAGCGACGCCCAATGTTTACAGACAGATGTGAAGTACCTAATGTTATCTCTTTAGGTTCTCTACTTTTATTTTTTTTCTTCTAAATGTGGGCGAGAAGACGTTATCCATCTGCTCTGTATTATTCTGTTTCTTTCCACTGTTATATCTTCTGCATACAAATTATAGAAGAAATTAATATTCATAGTTGGATTCAATCCAGAGATGTTGTCCTTCAAAGCGAGAGAATAAATGTACATTTCCTCATTTTGTCTTGTTATTTTACGAGCTCTCTTTGTCCCTCTTCGAGCCCTCTCTGAGTTCACTTAGTGTGTATGTGTCTACGATCTCAAATAAAATCTGTTTTGCCACTTGTTCAACTCCACGGTGCGTCAGACTTTCTCTTCGACAGCAGACACTGTTTGCTGCTCATTAAAGCTTTAATGCATCCGCGGGTTTGTTGGCGTCGACCCGCCCACCTCGCGAGGTCGCCAATATCTCCTGTCATTTTGAAAAACAGCCGCCATCTTGCCTCACCTTCCTCCTCCAGCTTCATGCTAACATCAGTGAACCTGAGAGGCAGGTTGAGGAAAGCAGGACTAGTTGATCATTAGCAGCTGCGCCGCCTGAATCCTATAATTAGCCAAAGCAACACTGACTCAAAGTTTACAAGCTGCACTCAACCGCATTAATATTCATCTGGATCTCTGAGAAATCAATAGGGCATAACAAAAGTTTATGATATTAAAGTATTCCAATATTAATGTGTGGGTGAGAACACTTTAGACCAACTAAATGCTTCTCTTCCCCGCCATTATGCATGCTGGGAGATCGCATGTCCTGACCTTTGCCATCCGATGGGAACTTGTCTTTGCTTTGGGGAGCAGATAAGCCCGGATGATCCGCAACAATAAATACATCTGTGAAGAGGCTGGAGAGCCCGAAAGCTCCCTCCCTCTCTAATCTTTGCAATTTGCCATGGCTGATAACATTTTAATGAGGAATAAGCATAATGGGAGCCTCTGAGAGATTATCGTGAATTGGGATGGAGACGCGTTGGACAGATAGAAGTGGAGGAACACGATTCAGTTTGTGGATCAGAGAAGCCCCCAAAGACAAGGAGGGAAACACAAGATGCTTCAATAGATGTTTCCCCTCACAGACATACAAGAGGCGCTTTCACACCGCAGTACTTTTCCCACAAAGGTTCATGAGACCTTAGTCCATGAGAACTCTTTAGTTCTCATGGACTAAGTACGGATCACGTTCACACCGGAATAAGTCCCTGTGGGGGGATTAGGCAAATGAAGCCGCTGACGTCACTTCTTCTTCTTCTGCTTTGGGTTTACCAGCTCGAAGTCCCCGGCCGGAAGTCCCCGGAGTTGGGGAAGGCTTCAGTAGAAGCTGCTGGGACTCCCAGCAGCTTCTACTGAAGCCTTCCGAGTAAATCGCCAGAACGCCGACACCTCCTCATCTCCACCGCTCCCATGTTTTCTTTTGTGTTGCCATAAGTTAGTCTCTCTGCGTTTCTGCGCTGGGCTAATGCTAATGCTAATAATGCTAATGCGACGATAATAAAATGGCGGCTTCACAAAACGTTTTGGGAGTTTTACGGGGTGTGGTTTGCGATCCGCCCAGCCAATCAGACATAGGAACCTTTTTCTCCCACGAAACCTGCTCTCTGTCAGGGACGGAAAAGGGGGTAAAAAAGATTCTGATGAACTAATTTTAGTTCCGGCTTTTTTTGGTGTAAACGCGACATTTCGGAACTATATCGGAACTAAAGTGGGAAAAGTACTGCGGTGTGAACGCGGCTAATGAGCCCCACTTGGTGGAGGAGAAAGTCAGAGACAAAAAATAACAACATAAAGGGTTTGGTGTTGAAACAGAGTGGGATCCTGGGAGTTGTAGTCTTTAGGCTTTCCTAGTTAGGAGTCTTTCAGTGTTTTTACCGCCTCCTGCCCTCCTCTTATTACAAATCAGTGTTTCCTCCTGCACCAGGTATGCTGATGTTTGCTCAGCTTGTCTCGCTGATATTTCAAGTTCTAGATGTTCAGCCGGTTTTAACCGGGAGCCGAATTTCCTCTACAAAACAAGCAGCACCTGACCAATATGTTGAACAGTTAGTGTGGGTGGTGGGCACAGGGTAAAGGCTCATTGTAGCTTGTTTCTCTGTTTAACCTAAGCTCTAAGTTCAGGATGTTTTCACCGTAGAGAAAACAAGACAGACAGAGATCTTCTCCTCTCCTTGGATAAGAAGCAGTAGCAGTGAATGCAGTTGTACATCGTTACAAATCTAAATATAAAGTTAATAAGCATGAAGATCTAAAAGGTTTATGTTAAAATTGGGACTTACAATTTGACTAAAAGACATGCTTCAACGAAATGACATCAATATTACAGATATTGAGCTCTTTTGACTGTCATGAAACACTTAAAGGTGGGGTAGGTACGTTTCAGAAACCGGCTCGAGATACACTTTTTGTTATATTCCATGGAATGCTCTTAACATCCCGATAGCAATGAATATCTGAAGTGCTTTGACAAAAAATCCATACAAAAAGTCATCTGTGGAAGCCGTGGCGCTGTAAAAAGCACGACCAATCATCTGCCTCGGCCCGGCTAAAGTAACTGATGGCCTACCTGCCTGTCAGCCTTCCATCGGGGCACAATTTATCTCGTGCCCTCATTGGTCATGTGCGCGTCCGTGTGTGTTGGAGGAGGGGCTCTGTGAGGAAGGGGCAGATTTTTTCCGGTTGTGTATTTTCAAATTCTAGCGCACTCCAGCTGGTTTCTCCAAAATGACCTACCCCACCTTTAAGAAAATACATTTCAATCAGATATATAGAATCATTTATGGAGTTCTTTAGATCAACCAGAATGTCAATTATCTATAAAGCATATTTGTAACACAGAGTTCATTTATGAAGTGACACTTGATTCAGTTATAGTTCATATTGCAAAAGATTTCAGCATGAATTTTAGAACAAAAGTAATAAATTCATCAGCTGATTGAGGGAACTGTCTTTTATCATATAGTTACGCAACATTATGCAAGATGTTGAAACAGCGGTAAGAAGCGTTGATTTCCCTGATTAACCAGTGAGGCAGAGGCGAAGGTAAAGACACTTTGTTGTCATCATGTCTCCAACTCTCCGTCATTAACCATGACATATAAAGTTCAGCTACTGTCTGCACTAATAATACTCATCATCTATTATGTATTTGTGACATTCTGCAGGATGGACAACCGTGCAACAATGTCATATATGCAGAGGAGACAAAGGTAGCATTACAAGGATACAAGACGTACTAATAGAGGCTTTGTAAGGTCACAACAACAACACTTTATAAACGATTGTTTGATACCTTTATTTAAATGCAAATGTATTTATTCACGACAACCCTAACCCTGTGCCTTTGAGAGACCTACACAAACTAAAATCCAAATAGTAAGGCAAGGCAAGTTTATTTATTTATATAGCACCCAAGGCAATTCAAAGTGCTTTTCAAAAATGAAAAACATTAAGCGCATTAAGACATAGTGCAGTGGAAACACATTATAAAATGGCATTTAAAAAATGCGTGCATAAAAGTTACAGAGCAGTGTAAGATATTAACCGGTCAATTAAAAGCAGCGACAAAAAGAAAAGTCTTCAGCCTGGATTTAAAGTAGTCGGAGCATAATAACTGTTGAGTTCTGACTCTTGAGAGACTATAACTTTCAAGGGTTATTGAAACCTAATGTTCTTGCACGATTCTTGTTTTCTTGAGTTTGCATCGTTGTGGCTAAATGCACTTACTGTGAGTGTCTTCAGATAAAAGCTACATGTTGCCACTGTTACATTTCCCATGTGCCTCCACCACCCACGCTGAGAGTTATTAGCAGATACTGTAATGGGGTCAGTGCTGGTTGACGTCCTCTGAACCACGGCGATAGAAACGCTGCCTGAACACGTTCCACCCTCTCACATCAGCCTCGGCGTGACCAACCTGAACCGCGGAACGACGCGGAAACAGGCATGACTCGTGCGACGCCGACTAACACGGAGACGCTTTGTGTTCCTCACTCTGGAGTCGCGGTGTTCAGACAAAGGCTGTGATTGATTGTCCTCGGCTAACGTTGCGCGAGACAGACAACACTCGCCACCTCTCGGCAACAATTACCCGTCCCTCCACGCCGGCTGTCAGCGCGCTAATTCATCTGTCATCATCCCACTTCTCCCAGTAGAATCAGACTGACAGCGAGCCCAGTATCAGTCACACAGCATTACACTCGTGTTGGCTTTCATTAGCTCCACTTTGTCTTCCACCATGAAGGCTGCTGGCTTCTATTTTACCCTTAAAACTAATGTTTCTCCTTGTTCTGCTCCAGCTCTGCTGCACTGGGAGTTCAACACATGGAGGTGTAATAGGAAATTAGATAACTTTAACCAATTCAACCTTGTCGGATCAACCAGTGGGTTCACCCTTAAAAAAGCTTTCTGTTGCATTTTCAATAAGTTTGGTGTAGAGCAGTGTTTCTCAAACTTTTTCATACCAAGGACCACTTAACCAATAAAAAAACACTCACGGACCACCTAACTCCACAAATATCCAAAATCACATCGTTTTTCTAGAACAGATTACAAATCGCCTGAAAATGGTACAAACAAGTGGCAACATGTGTGATGAAGGTGTTGCGCTGGGCTATATCATACAATCAAAAACTTAAGCTCGCTCCATATTCCCGCGAGAGTGCGTCAAACTTTAATTTATTAATTTATTTAAAATGTGAAATTGTACCAATATACTCACGGACCACCAGCGGTCCGCGGACCACACTTTGAGAAGCACTGGTGAAGAAGAACTCCAACAAGCTGAAAATAACACTTCTGACATTTTATTTACTTATTACAGAAGACGATTCGGGGCCACATGCTAATCTTCGGAAAATGTACTTTAATGTCAGAAATGTCAGAGAAATGAATTTTTTTGGATTGCAATTTTCTTACGTTATTTGTATATGTGTGACCTGCCAATTCAGATGTTCTGTCTCTATACCGAATATATCAGCAAACAGCAGACGCAACATGTATGTGACTTTTTATTTAGAAAAAAACATTAAAATATATTTCGTCAAAACTGCATCAAGCTACAGTACTGTTTTGTTTTCAAACTCGGATTGAGGGTACTGTCTATTATCAGCAATGTTCATAACTATGCAACATCATGAAACATTTTGAAACAGCTGTAAAACAGATGCATCTGCGTTCGTTTAATCTGCACAATATAGGCTTATACCAGAGGTGGGAGAAGTAGCAATGTAGAATACTAAGTTTAAAGTGCAAGTCCTGCATTCAAAATTGTACTTTTTTGTATTAATATTTTAAATCAGCAAAGTTACTACATCTTTAAAATAAATGTAGAAGCGTTAAAAGTTCAACATTATACTTAAGTACAGTATTTGAGTAAATGTGCTAAGTTACATTCCCTCGTGGTTTGTACCTCGTAATACATTCGATATTCAATCTCCTTTGAACTCTGGTTTGGTACCGACCAACTGCTTAGAAAAATAGTGTCACCAGTTCTGTTATTATTCATGTTAAAAATGTTTTAATATTTTTGACAAACAAGATCCTACAAAAAGATGGGGTACCTTCTCTGATACACACAGCCTACCCTGACAAACAATACTGCTTTCCTCCTACACGTACCCGATACATGTTAAAGTGTTAATCTCATCATTTCCCCCAATGTTTTATAAGTCATGTTTTGTCTCTTTGTCTTCTTCACTGAATTAAAACAATTGAATTTCCAATTGTTTTTCCTGCCGCTTCAATCAATCAACAATCATGTTAAGGATTCTAAACTCAAAAAGAGTTACTGAATGGACCTTGAGGTGAGATTGTTTTCTCAACTGCTGATATAGGCCCCCCATAAAGACCCCCCCCCCCTCCACACACACACTGTGTACCCTGCTGCCCG
Source organism: Pseudochaenichthys georgianus (assembly GCF_902827115.2). Lineage (NCBI taxonomy): Eukaryota > Metazoa > Chordata > Actinopteri > Perciformes > Channichthyidae > Pseudochaenichthys > Pseudochaenichthys georgianus. The sequence goes on along the minus strand of NC_047512.1, from coordinate 4,608,706 downwards.
CTGGGAAAAGGTACTGAAGCATTGATGCAAGATCCTCCCTCCAGATTCAAATTCTCCCCCCAAACTGTCAGACTCTTCAACACCCTGCTGCCCCCGAACCCCCCCCCCCTCTCTCACACACACACACACACACACACACACACACACACACACACACACACACACACACACACACACACACACACACACACACACACACACACACACACACACACACACACACACACACACACACACACACACACACACACACACACACACACACACACACACACACACACACACACACACACACACACACACACACACACACACACACACACACTTCAAAGCCTATACATATCCCACATAAACATCCTCAGGGACCACAAAGCTGCCAAAGCTGCTACTGTATTATTATTTATTTTTATAACTTTTGTTTATGTTTCCTGTTTGTATAGCAATTCATGTTTCTATCAGTTTTGTACTATGATTACTCCAAAGACTAAAACGTATTTTCTATCATCTAATAAGTTCAAGAAAGATCTGTAACGGTTCAGAAACTAATACCGAGGAGTGCTAGACCCCCAGGATGTTTTTTAATTACCCAGTGTTACCTTGAATTCCTGAAAAATAAGGACTTACAAAACGGATAGTCTTAAATATCTGATTTGTTATTTTATTAAGAAACAAACAAAAATGCCCGAGGATTAAGGAATCATCACAACCCCGACCAAGAAATAATATGCTTCATATTTTAATAACAATTTCAAGCCAGCATAGAAAATATTTTCTAGAAGCTCTTAGAACATGTAAATACCACGTTGGACTTGTTACTAACTCACAGTTACTAAATAGACCTAAATAGACCTTGAGGTTAGATTGCTTTTTAGAAATAGTAGTTACAATCGGCTTTACATTCTGGTGAACATTAGATTATAATCTTTAATGACCACACAGCCAGGCTGGTGGAATTCGTGTTCAGTGCAGAGTATTACAGCTTGTTCCACACAATTCAACAGACAATAAAAAGTACAACACACAGCACAGGGCAAAGACATATCATAACATAAAGTTCAAGGTTTCATCCCAAAAGTTTCCAAAGACGCGTAGAATATTTCCATCTGATCGAATAGTGCAGTAATAAAAATGTGGATTTCAATCAACTAACTTCAATGAAGAAGTGGAGCTGCTAGATATGGCCAAATAAAAGCATTTACTGATTGAATTATAAGGATAAGAGAGAATAAAGGCCACTTTTCTGTGACGTATTTCCATCATTCTGTCCACCAACCCTGCATCTTTCAGGGCAGTCTCTGGAGGGAGTATTTCCAGAGAGGATGATGGGACTTTCTGACAGCTCGTCTCCTCCCTCCTGCATGAGTTAGCAGGGCTAGCGGAGCGTTACTGGATTCCCTCTGTGGCAGCTGAAGAGCAGGAGAGGTGATCTCTGGGGGGCAGAGGTCATCTCTAGGGGCCGAAGGCTGTTCCTCATCCTCACACTCTTTCTTACGTTGAAAACATTGACACTTTGGGTCTTTTCCTTGTTTTGGGACCATTACTTTCAGTTAAATCGCTTTGGATGTTATAAGCTATTTTATCAGCCCATTAGACGGCGTTTATCAGTGGTTATTACATGGCTTAGTTGAATACTCGATTCTGATTGGTCAATTCAGAACATGTGACACGTTGTTAATACTGAACAGACAGACCGCTGTCAAGGACTTATTGACCGTTGTTAAGGACGCTCACATCTTCAGAAAGAAGTCCGGTCGATTGAACTGTATACAGTTGGGCCGAAAAGCAAACTGCATGGAGTTTGCTTTTGGAACTGGGACATGAAAAACAGCGCAGAAGTAACGGGGCAAAAACCTCCTTTTTACGCAGCGGTCCAGACATAGACATCAAAAGGCGACACATATTCACTTGCCAGTTACTTTGTCATTAGGGCAGGGATATCTAGATACTTTCCAATGTTTGACATCATGAATTGTGCTACTTTTAAAGCAAGGAGCGATGTTTTCAAATCTGTAATCAAAAATCTCCTCAAAAACGCAAGCAGGTCCTACCGTTGGCTTTTCAAACTGACAAGAGACGCTCTCACTGTTTTTCAAATGTAACAGTTTGAAAAGCAAGCAAACTGTCTGATTGTCTTTAGTTTTCCGCTGTCGTGTGATAGCAACATGGAGGATTTTAACATTGATTTTAATATATTTGGAGAGCACAGTAATTTGGAGGAATGGTTAGTGGCTGATGAGTCCCCAGTGAAGAAAAGAAAAAGACAAGAGGGACAAGAAAACAGCGGAGAAGTAACGGGCAGAAGCCCTCCTTTTTACGCAGCGGTCCAGACATAGACATCAAACGGCAAAACATACAGTGTGCAGTTCCTTTGGCGTTAGGGCAGGGATATCGAGATACTTTCCAAGGTTTGACATAATGAATTGTGCTACTTTTAAAGCAAGCAGCGATGTTTTCAAATCTGTAATCAGAAAGCTCCTCAAAAACGCTATCGAAGCAGTTCCTGCCGTTGCTACGTTAGTTCAAACGGTAACAACGGACTATTTTTCTTCGCGGATGCATGTACATTTAAATACAACTATTTTTAAAATCAATAAAATCATTTTCTAAATCCATAAAAGCATTTCAATTAATATTGGGAGTCATAACGTTACTTTGTTGAGAATGTGGCCATGTAATAAGCGGCATAATGTGCAGCGACTTGGTCATTATGGGGAAAAGAACACCGACAGGCTGATCAGGAGCCCGACGCGAAGCTCTTACTTATTACACGGCTTGGTTGCATACTCGATTCTGATTGGTAATTCAGAACATGCGACAGGTTGTTAATACTGTAGTACAGACCGCTGTCAAGGACTATATTGACTGTTGCTAAGGGAGATAACACATATTTGAACCAGTGACCATTCAGTTCCCAAGCCTAGTCGCTACCGCCCAAAACAGTTAGTAGTTTAGTTTGTATTCTGTGAAGGAAAAAAGCCATGAATGCTTGCACATGGAGAATTGAGAACTATAAGCTGCTGAAGACGCTTGATGTTAAAGTGATTGATCTTCTGGGTATTATGTATATCTGTAAACAATGTAATGGCAATTCATGTTTAGTGTGAAACGGCAATATGCAAACCACACACTGTTTTCTTATCGACTTGAGAGAGGGAATTAATTTGATATTGTTTCCTATCAGAGCTTAAAAACTAATTTAAAGAACTTTTGAAACCGGTTCCACTTTGTCTAAAAGATTTCCTGAAAGTGTCCTTATTCAGAGCACTCTCAGTTGATAACCTTTATAAAAACGTTTTATCCAGCAGCTCTTATTTCACATCCAAAACTAAAATCTAAAATCACTTCCCACTAAATTATAAGCATTTGGATAATAGCTGTAAATGCCAGAGACCATGTAGTGTTAGTGTGAGGAAAGGTGTTACATAAAAGAAAAGGAACCATGAAGTGATTCGGAGTGGATCTTCGTCGATGGCCAGTCGAACGAGGCACTACGTTCCATTCAGCAGATAATGACAGTGGTGCTCAGGAGGAAATTAAATGTCAGGCTACTGCCTTTGCTATCTGCTAAATGGAGTGCTAATTGCATACAACAGCTGGACAAGTCTGTCACTTTCTACTCTCACTTTGACCCATGGAGATAAAAGAAGACATCGAGAGACTTGTCTTCCTCTTTCTCGACAGATCTGTCCCACAGTCTCAGAGAAGAACTCTCACGGTGAATTCAGCCCCACCAATTTGTGTCACTGCCGAAGGATGTAAAGCCGGACTGAGCCAACATAGCTCTGGAAATAGTTAGGAGTGAATGAATAATCTACCATGTGCCTGTGACTCATCCCCACGAACCAGCGTCCTTCTATAATAAGACCCTCCTATTATCGGATACAGTGAAGTGGTGGTGCAGCAGCTTACATGTGCTCTTTCAAAGTTAATGCATGTGAGTCAGCATTTCAAATAGTAACCGGCGAATAGCTAAATGTGATATTTGCTCTGTTTAACACTAGAACCGCCAAGCGGGTCAATTTGACCCAGAGCTGTTTTTTATTGTGTGTAACTTTTTTTCAATAACATATTAAAGTCTCCCAGTCCGTCACTTTTCCTGAAAGTGTGTTATGTAGCACCCTCTGTTGTTAATTAAATTGTCAATATGAAGTCAGATTGAAGAAATCGGCAAAATAATTGCCATTTATACCTATTTCCACCCATTTTCGGGCTATTGATTTTGCGTGTAAACAAACATGACATGTTGCTATAGCAACGCCTTTTGTCTACTGCGGTTCCTTATAGATTGAGAGAGAGAGAGAGATAGATAGAGAGATAGATATGTTGATAGCGACAGTCTGTATTGAAGGACTGCTCGCACTGCGCTCCGCCGCAAACAGCTGTTTGCTTTTCACCCAACAACCACAACCGCCTCACGAAACGCTGTAGCGTTAATAAACGAAACAATTTAACAAAATTGCTTGTCAAAATACCAATACCACAGGACCATTTTTCTTTTTAAAGCAATACTTTTACCTTGAAAATCAATGCATTCTCATGCCGGGTCACTTTGACCCTGGTGGCGGTTTTAGGTATAACACATCTCTGGCGGTTCTAGTGTTAACGTCACTATTTCCTTTGAGATCTACTTTGAAATACGACATTGTTTGTGTGATTTTAGGAACAAAACAAGTATATAGGAATTAACTTCACAGGTATTTTCTGTAAAAATCAGTTTTTCTTCCTCCAGATTGTGTGAAATGTCATGTTGTTCTGTTAAACTGCACAATAACGAATGTGAAGGTTGTGACAATTAGTGCTCTACATCACACCAGTGATCAGCTCTCCTGATTGACAGGTGAACCTCATTATAAGCACAACATGTTGCTTTTAACCCCCCATGTTTTGTCAGTGGCACACAGTTCAGTTTTGGATATTTGCCTTGCACCCGACTGAATGATCCTCTTCGTTCAGAAAACGAAATTATTCGGCGGATTACCTGTTAATGCATCAACCCAAACCTTCCCAGCAGACCTGGATCAATGTTGTGATATTACCTTTCTTGTCAAAGTAAAGAACGTTACAACATTTTGTATTCAGCAACCAAACTAGTTAGGTAGTTAACTGCCATACCATGCAGTTGATCCGATATGCTGTTATTTCTAAAACCATACAGTCTATCAATACTTTACAATATATCCCGTTTGAATGAAAGACTATTTGTCCAACTGCTCGTATTCCCAGAAACACACACAATTTGTTTTTGAAGTCCCAAAACTTCTCAAATACACACTGGCCTTCTTACCCTCACAAGCTAGCATTAGCTCCATTCGCGCCTTTTCTGAAGGGTTGATACATGATGGTTACTCGCTACACCATGTACATGTACTCAATTAGCAGCTTTTGCTATTTGAAGGCATTAATTAACAGTTAACAATTTGTGAGTAATTAGATTTTACCTAAAGTATGTATTTTGCCACCATTTTTGTAACCACTTATTATAGTTCTTTTAAGCGTGACACATCATAGCTGTCTTAAATTATGCCTGCCTTCAACTAGAAAGTACATTGAAACACTTAAACCTGGGCTGCTTGTGATAGCAGTGTGGACAATATGAAATTGACCCACCAACACACATGTGCTCACCATTTCCCATAACTTAATCCAATCCTAATTTCTAGAACCACATATTTCATATATGGATTTGTTTTGGGAAGAATGTGAAACAGACCAAGGCTGCAGGTGGCTTACAGCCTCAGATTTCATTAAACAGACTCTCGTCAGGTCACAGGGAGTGTAGGCATCCATGAAACAGTCATTTATTACACTGATGGTGCGTAACTGTAATTTTACTGTTGAATGCAATGACACTCAGCGGCTCAGGAATGATAGAAACTGCTCTCCAAAGGAAACTCAAATAATTCCTTCAATATTAGACCCATAACTCAGAGAGGAGGCTGCACGACGGCACCATCACAGAGCTTTAAAAACAGCCATAAAGCTGTAACTAACACACAGAGAGCGCCTCTGTAATTGACAATAAAAACAATAAAAACAACTTGTGAATGGAGATGTGGAGACGGCAGTCAGTGCTAATATCCCACATCCTTAAAAGTTGAGGCTGCTTGAGTTTTTAATGTACTGTAGAGAGCGGCGGCTGTTGTAATGAAATGTAATGAAGCTCTGTAATCAAAGGCAATCCCACAAACACACACAGGGAGAAAGAAAGCTGCAGAAAAAAACACACAGCTATTAATACGGCAAGTATAACACAAAGACTGCCGTCAGCTAGAAGTTGTAGGATAAGTGGTGCAGTAATGGAACTAATGCTAGCAGAAGTAGAATCGAACCAAACCGTGGTAATGAGGCATCAGTATTTCATTGCTTAGTAAGTAAAAGAAGCAATACATGTTAATATTTTAAGTTAAATCATACATTTACAATATTATTTAGGAGGGGAACACCCATCAATCTAAATACCCCTGCTAAAACACAGCAGAATAAAGTAAAACAAACTGTTCATGTCTCCACATTTGCTGTGGATGTTCATGGTCACGAGAGGATAAACACGTAACGATTGTGTTGACCGTTCCTCGAACATCCACTGGGCAAACAATATTTAAAGGGATAGTGGAAATTGAACCACAAATAGTTTCGTTTTAACTTATATACAAGCATAATTACGTACCAAAACAATCACACCTGATTAAAAAAATATAATAATTGCCTTACGCATGTTAGAAGCACTTTATTGCAGCTTCCCGAACTTTTTTAGAAACGAAATGATGAGTCAGCCAAACCGGAAGTGAGGAAAACTCAGGAAGACGAAACAATAACAAACCACGGCATCTATGCAGAATGAACGTGGAAGGGCAAATATACCAGACAAAGAAGAAGGATTGTACGAGGTATCCAGTGATGATGGCGAGTCAGAAACATCCTCTCGGCTTTCCTGCGAAAATGTAGTTTTAGGAACTGAATCTGAATCCGGTTCAGTAAGCGACGATGGTGAGAATATTGAGCCAGACGATGGACCATTACGTCCTTATTTGTTCGAGCCCGAGGTGATGGAGTTAGTTCACGGCATGGGCAATGGCGAGGATGACCAGGACCAGGCGCCAGATGATGCACCCCTACGCACAAATAATCTTGACTGGTAGGTCTCTAAGCATAGCTCACGCTAGGCGCTATATTATATATTGCAAAAGTTGGCATGCATGCACTGTAGGCCTATGGCTATGCGCGAGGATGACTGCATGTAGGGTACATTTCATAACATACCAGGGTCAGGTTCACATAAATTATCTTGTCACATTTATTATTGTATATGTAACAGCCTTATGGGCATTAATTACATGAATAAATGTAAATGAATTGTATACTAGCATGATATACAGCTAGAGCCAATCGGTCTTTTGACGTAGTATGGTCCTAATCCTAGGCTAGCCAGGCTGCCTGTCAAGTGTAGGCTGTACTCACAGTACTGTTAGTCTATCATGTCTATATGATGACTGTAGTGTACACATTCGACACTGTGTACCGAATTATCGGATGACGAGGCCTCCGGTCGCCTAATCGACAGGCAATAAATGCTAATGATGCATTAAATCAGCCAGAAAACATAATAAAATACTCGTGCCTCGTCCAATGTTTGTGCCCGTCTTCCTTTGTTTTCGTCATCACCCGAAGATTCCCGAAGTATTTCGTTTCATTGAGAGGGCGTGGTCGGGAGAAGTAAAATTGAAAATAAAATGAAACTAGGTGCATGAAATATAAAAAAATGGTTTATTATGCTTATTTTTAATTAAATTACATAAGTTAAACCCAAAATTCACGGATTTCCACTATCCCTTTAATTTAAATGTAACTGGCAAAGATTAGATAAGCATGAACTGTATTGTCATTGCACAGAGCAAAATGAAATGCAGTTTACTACTCTTTGATTGGATGCAAAGGGCATGAGTTTTCAATAAATTCACAAATCAGATCAATGTACATAAATGTATAAATAATATTAATAAATGTCTTTGGATAAGGTGCATATTTAGAGCATATAGACTAGGAATACATAATAGCCTAATAATCAGCTTTTAATACATTTTTGTTAAAATTGGGCGTCGACCACTTTGACATCCAACACATTCATTCAATGGTGTAATGCACACAGCAGCCTTTAGGGGGCGCAACTGATTCTGCAGGGGTAAAATGAATGTTTCTGTTTACTTTTTGATCATAATACACTTGAAACACAGCAGAATAAAATTAAACTAAACGTGCATGTCTCAAGATTTTCTGAATATATTCATGGTCCCCAGAGAATGAAAAACAAATAGTTTGTTGACCTCCTATATATACTTTTCTCTAACATCCACTAGCCACAATATCAGGAAGTATTATCCAAATCTAACAAGCAATATGCTAAAGAAACAGCTTAATATTCAGCTTTTAATAGAACAAATGTTTGTCATGTTCACGAAGATTGCAATACCAAAGTGGGTGTTGACCACCTCGACATGGTGCAATGCACACAGCAGCCTTTAGGGGGCGCAGCTGAAGCGTCACATGTGTGTTCCTTCTCCACAGGGACACGATGAGTATTTCTGTGTACTTTTTGATCATTAGCTTGACACATTTAGATTATATCTTCATGAAACATCCTTGACATCTTAACATTTCAACTATAGATGGTGCGTGTGTGGTTTTGATGAGGCCGTTCAGAGTCACAGAAGAAGAGTGAGGATCATCATCATAGCGCTTCTCTTTGATGTTAATGTCACGGCTGTATCGACCTGGCGGCTCCACACACACATCTGTGTTCACTCACTGACATGACAAGATCCTTTCATCTTGACCCACACACACCAACACTATGTTCTTACTTTCTGAAGAATATCCACATGTTTTTACAACTCGTCCTTTTACATGTCTTCACTCTTGAGGTCTAATTATTGGTCCCCAAAAAGATAGCAGTACAAGTACACTCACACACACTCACACACTGCTGTCAGATCAGTTCACTGAGAGGAAATCCTCATGGGAAAGGTGATGTGCCAACTGTCACACACACGCACACACACACACGAATAAATGAACACACACAAGTCCCTGAACACACCTCTGTCTCTCTTTATCACCGTTTGACTTTTAAGCTTTATTTGCACGACATTCTAATAAAAGAAAAACTGGCCTTTAAAGCTTAAATACAGACGGATAAACTTGTGACAATAAGATTAGCCAAAATAAATACATTTGAGTTGAAAATGTACCACAGTGGGAATGTCACAATTGATTTTTGTTCAGTCCTGATCCTGATCTGAGTCCTTTCATACTGACGCTGATACTTTTACGTTATTTACTGTGATGTCTCGCGAGGCCGTGAGCTTTTCTGTTGGAGCTTTGAAGGCGTGGGTGCTTGAAAGAAGACTTTAAAGCAGTATACAAACTATACCATGTGTGCGGGGGAGGGGGCATTTCCACTGTTGATATGAATAATGGCGATTCACTGTGAGTGTGACTTCAAAGTTATATTTATTTATGTCTGATCTTTTAGCCGAAGTGAGTTTTAATATTGCTCTCCTAGGGTCATGGCAAGAATAGCCTGAATGCTGCCATGTAAGTGCTAGTAATGAATCAATCTCATGCATGAATCATACATCAATATCCTCATGTTATGAACCTTGATTATGAAAATATAGAAAAATATAAATACAAGGCAAAAATCGAGTCTTTTGAAGAGCATCCAAGTGCACTAAATTGATGTTTCTTCTATTTGAATTAACTGTATTTTCTCTTCTCATAACAACATCCAAGATTTTCCAGCAAATTCTAGCTCACTGCTTCATTGTCTCTCTCTGTTTCCTTCCCTTTCAGCTCCTTTCCTCGAACAATAAGTCTACATGGTTCAGCAAACATTGTCCTGACCGCCCTGTTGACTGTGAGTGTTGTAGTCTTTTACTCAACGGACAGGTTTTTACATTGTAGTCCTTGTTGCGTCCACTTTACCAACAGCGCACACTTATGGTGTTCATCCACTTGCAAAACTCTTACATTACAAACCTTTACTAACCTTAACCATCTCAGGAGAACTTCCTACATCACTGGGTACCACATAGTCAAAGTTTGGAGCCCCTTACTACACTGAACAAAAATATAAACGCAACACTTTTGTTTTTGCTCCCCTTTTTCACGAGATGAACTCAAAGATCTAAAAAAATTGTTATAAACACAAAATAACCATTTCTCTCAAATATTGTTCACAAATCTGAAGATCTGTGATAGTGAGCACTTCTCCTTTGCCGAGATAATCCATCCCACCTCACAGGTGTGGCATATCAAGATGCTGATTAGACAGCATGATTATTGCACAGGTGTGCCTTAGGCTGGCCACCATAAAAGGCCACTCTGAAACGTGCATTTTTGCTTTATTGGGGGGGGTCTGGGGGGGTCCGAAAACCAGTCAGTATCTGGTGTGAGGGGTAGGGGTAGGGTTAGGGTAATGTTGTGAATCGAGTGGCCTGTGTTCGTCGTCCATTAGATACGCCTGCTCATACCATAACCCCACCACCACCATGGGCCACTCGATTCACAACATTACCCTAACATTGCCATTTTCTGTATTGTTTTGCCGCAGAATAACGTTAAAGCGAGTGAACTTTCAAGAAACCAGCAGGTGTACATTTTGAAAGTATCAAGCCAAAAAAGTCCTACTTTTCGGAACTCTTTCCAAACCGAATGCTCACTTCTGCATAAGTATAAATAGTAATAAGTAATAAATCCACCACAAAAGACAAGCAGGCATGTCTTTTACGTCCAAAGATGTTTGGACAGACTATAGTCCTGCCACAGATACTGGCAGATCATTTGATGTATGAGTGCTGTGAGAATATCAAGCCAATTCAACAAATATAGCAACAAATACTTCTAAAACAAATTGCGTATCCTCGCTTTGATTAGTGCTGCTGATATGCCCGATGACGTTTTTCATTTTAACCGCTGAAAGCTGCTGTCAGCGGCGTCTGGAAATGAGAAGCTGCTACCTGGATGTTTTGTACACCGAGGCGTAAAAGATCCAATAACAGATTTGTTTTTAATCTGAACATTAGAGAATAGATTTTGGCAATCTGGGTGACAAAATATTTGTTCACTATAACACAATTTAAATCGTACACATATGCAGTAAACATGCTGCAGTGTCGAGCATTAGGTTTGGAAAGGATATTTAAGACCCAAATAAATGCAAATTTAAAGTTTGAATTCAAGCAATTGTTTGTATAATGATACATTGTTTTATATATATACTTGTTGTGTGCCGTGTTGGTCAGGACTCCCTGGAAGAAGAGATCTTGTATCTCAATGGGACATTCCTGGATAAATAAAGGATAAATTAAAAAAAATATGTAATTATTTACGTTTAAATACGCCAAATGTTTTTTTTGCTTCTTCCTAGTATTATTACATTTTGCAAAACCATTACATCCAAAAAGGCTTTAGTCTTCGATGAGATAATTAAGGTACATACTGGCAACAACAACAGTAATCCCATATGTCCCTCTGTACGTCTGAAGTGACACCTGTCAGTCAACGTGTCCGTGTGGATTGACAGGCTGACTCGTACGGTATCATTATCAGACGTTTCTATCAAACTGTCTGTCTTCTTCACTTTGAAGCAGCGAGACGCACCAATCTGTCCAACAACTGAACAATTGTTTCCGCTGCCTCTTGTCTCGCCCACGCAGTATCTCACTCTCTGAAGAAAGAAGAACGCAGTTGATCTCAACAACATGAACACCAATAACTGTGCACCACCTTCGCAGTGTTGTATTCAAGACACCAAACACGTCTGAGTCAACGCTCACTTTCTGTTTCTCTAATCAGAAGAGCTACTTTCCATTGCAGCTTGATTTACTTTATTTGTTAGTAAGGAAAGTTTGTGACAATATGAGAATGATTACAAAAGATTGAAGGAAACAATTCATCATTAATTACAAATGCCTAACTTTGGAACAAAAAGAGTGATTCTGTAAACAATAATCAATAGATGAATGGAGGAAACGTAATTACATCAGAAGCAACATTATCGTCTTTTGTTTGTTCACTACACACACACACACACACACACACACACACACACACACACACACACACACACACACACACACACACACACACACACACACACACACACACACACACACACACACACACACACTTAAATCCAGTTTGCACACACATTTATGCCAAAAGAAGGATGTCGGGGGACAAAAGGTTAGAAATGGTGGGAATGAAGAAAGAAGGAAAATATTTTGAATGTTTTTTTAGGTAAGAAAAAACAACAACATCCAAAAAAAGATAGGAAGTTAAAGATATATTTTAAGAAGTTGTCAAGATAAAGAAAAGTCAGGGTATTAACTAAGAAAATATTGAAAGGAGAAAGGAGGAAAGAAATAAACAATAAAATGATAGTAAACTAAGATAAGTTGAAAAGAAAAAGAAGGGTGGAAAAAGGACAAATAGAGGAAAGGAAAAGGTAGGAAAAGAGGAATAATCTGAATAAAAGGAGAAACCAAGAACTAAAAGCATAAAGCAGGAAAGGTTAAAATAAATTAAAAGCTTTATACGCAACAACAAAGGGTGAGAGCTGGCCCTAATGTGTTTTTGCAAAGCTTGACACTCAAAAGACACGTTTTAGGATATCTGAAGATTCATGTTTCATTCTGTGTTTATGACGCATATGTGTGCTTTATGTCTTCTGTCACGCCCTCATTTCCGCTGCAGTTTTTCGTGTCGAAGATCAATTTCCCTGCAGGCTGGAATAAAGTGGATGTGCTGTTATCTAATCTGCTGCAGTATGAAGTGTGAGCTGATAGATTCATGATAAAAGACATCGGGATCAGACCACCGGTCACATCGTACGAGTCGCAATCCCTCTCGGTTGGAGAGATGTTGGGGGGATTAGGACTCAGCCCCCGGGGATGGAGACATCTTCCTGCTTCAGTCTTAAGTGCTTCGAGACAGAGGCTGGTCGTGAATTAGTGTCACTTTCACCCAGCGTTCACCAACGTCCTGCATTAGCGTCTGGAGGAGCGGCGCATCGCATTAGATGCCCTCGTGGTTGCTGCTCCCCGTCAGCCTTCCTCAAGCTCTCGCCAAGATCTCCGACAAATTAAATCCAGATTGTTATTACGGGTCGGCTACAGGGAAGGGTTCGTTGCGCTAATCTGTGGAAGAAGCGGCACCGGGGTTCACTGTTAATGGAATTACAACGGGTGAGATAAGAGGCCTCGGTCAGAGGGGCGCTCCTATCTCCGAGCCATCCTCAGGAAAAATGCTAAGCATGCTATCTTCTTTCTTAACGACAGGCCGGTGTTAGTGTAGCGTGAGAGTGAAACAACAGGCGTTAAGAAGACTCTAAGTCATGCAGGAGCGGAATTAAATGCACTCCGGGCGGTAATCAATCTGCATTGTTTACAGCCGCTGTCTGCCTGATGAGGAGCCCCGCTGCACTGCCGCCAAGATTAGATGCTGTTTGCTCCGCATAAAGAATCAGTCAGGGGAAGCCCGGACCCGCGGCTGCACGGTGATATATCGCAGCAGACAGCTCCACCAGCTAATGTTACATTGAGAGGTGCAGGGAGGAGCTGGACGTTGGAAAGCAGTCCGGTTTGTTGGGGAGATTACAGCCCACTCCCTGCTGTACTTATTCAAGTGTTCAACAGGCTGGAGGAGCAACTGGTTCACTTCAGCTCAGTGTTCCTCTCATTTATTCACAGAGCGGAGAGGAGAGGAGCCGGCCTCTGTGGTTTGCACCGTGTCTGCTCACTGTCTGAGGGGAAAGCCCTGCTTCCTCAGATAAAGACTGGAGGTAAAGTCCATGAAGTGACACAGTCATGATGCATTTGTGTAGGCCGATTTGAAAGATAGCATCGCAAGAGCTCCCTAAAGAAAAGGCCAAAGGAAGATTGTTATTGGATTTAGGAATATTGCAGAAAATCTCTGTGGCAAACACGTTTATGATGTTCAGCAGGATAGTCTCCACATGTTAACACACATTTAAGGATAAATGCAATCACCAGAAGTAAAAGCTAATGTTGGGCTATAAATGAACTACAGCACGGTCACATGACTTCACGTCACCACCGCTAAGCTAAAGGCGGCTAATGTTGGGCTATAAAGGAAATACAGCACGGTCACATGACTTCACGTCAGTACCGCTAAGCTAAAGGCGGCTAATGTTGGGCTATAAATGAACTACAGCACGGTCACATGACTTCACGTCACCACCGCTAAGCTAAAGGCGGCTAATGTTGGGCTATAAAGGAAATACAGCACGGTCACATGACTTCACGTCAGTACCGCTAAGCTAAAGGCGGCTAATGTTGGGCAATAAAGGAAATACAGCACGGTCACATGACTTCACGTCAATACCGCTAAGCTAAAGGCGGCTAATGTTGGGCTATAAAGGAACTACAGCACGGTCACATGACTTCACGTCACTACCGCTAAGCTAAAGGCGGCTAATGTTGGGCTATAAAGGAACTACAGTACGGTCACATGACTTCACGTCACCACCGCTAAGCTATTGGCGGCTAATGTTGGGCTATAAAGGAAATACAGCATGGTCACATGACTTCACGTCAGTACCGCTAAGCTAAAGGCGGCTAATGTTGGGCTATAAAGGAAATACAGCCTGGTCACATGACTTCACGTCAGTACCGCTAAGCTAAAGGCGGCTAATGTTGGGCTATAAAGGAAATACAGCACGGTCACATGACTTCACGTCACCACCGCTAAGCTAAAGGCGGCTAATGTTGGGCAATAAAGGAAATACAGCACGGTCACATGACTTCACGTCAATACCGCTAAGCTAAAGGCGGCTAATGTTGGGCAATAAAGGAAATACAGCACAGTCACATGACTTCACGTCAATACCGCTAAGCTAAAGGCGGCTAATGTTGGGCTATAAAGGAACTACAGCACGGTCACATGACTTCACGTCACTACCGCTAAGCTAAAGGCGGCTAATGTTGGGCTATAAAGGAACTACAGCACGGTCACATGACTTCACGTTACCATCGCTAAGCTAAAGGAGGCTAATGTTGGTCTACAGCACTGATGACGTTTAGTCGTCTCATTTAGACACTTGTTAGCAACCTCCTTTTTAAATTCAACAGTGGGGTATTTACTGACATATTTTATGTTGTAGAAAAATGTTTGTAAATCTCTTCAGCTCTCTCCAGACGAGGGAACTGGAAATGGTAAAACGCTAATTCAATTATATGTTTTAGGACTCATTTCTGCATTACTCTATTGAACGCAGGGTTGTTTCTTTGAACCGCTATCCTGGTCACATGTCCTTGATCAAAAAAGCCACATTTTGTATTCATCATTTGGACAATCTTGCAAGACGGAAGAAAGTAAAGAAATAGGGAGCAAGAAGGTAAGGAAGTTATGAAGAATGGAAAAGTAGAAAGGTTGCCGGGAAGATAATTATGAGGTAGGTAAGGAGCAAGTGAAGAAAGAGAGAGAAACAACGGAAAGGAAACCAAATAATATTAGGTTGGAAGGAAATTATGTGGTAGGTAAGGAGCAAGTGAAGAAAGAGAGAGAAACAACGGAAAGGAAACCAAATAATATTAGGTTGGAAGGAAATTATGTGGTAGGGGATGAAAAAGCATCTCAATAAGTAGGTACAGAAGTAAAGGAGGCGGAAAAGGGATGTAGTTGGTGGAAAGGGAAAAAGAAAAGGTCGCAAGGCAGAAGCAGGTAGGGAAATGAGTTTAGAAATATCAAAAGAAAATAAATGAATTGGGAAGAAAGAGTGAAGAATGAGGGATGATGGAAAAATACACCACACAAAATAGGTGGAAAGGTCCTTTTCATTTTTCACTATTTTGCTTTCTGAATCTAATCATTTAAATGGAATTGTGACTCAAGAGAAAACAATGAGAGGATTGTTTAAAAGACAGATGGGTTGGATTATGTGAAGATCTACGAGGTCATACTGTAACAATAGGTTTGAACCAAAAAAAACGAAATAAAAAACTTTTAAGCCCTTGTGTTTGAAATTGTACGAAAAAACTCCATCCCCAGTGTTGCATCGGAGGCGTCCTGGCACAGCTTGGTATTGCTGGCAACTAACACAACAATAACCTGGAGACAGACGAGAGAGCAGGAAATACGTTTTTAAAATCTACTTTCCTTTTTGTTTCTGTGATCTGGCGGAAAGTCGAAAGGCGACAGGATGGATTACGCACTCGGCTCTGATTGGACTGTCCGGCGCACCTTTAAAAACACACAGTGTCAATTAGCTGTTGACTTTTTAAGTGGTGATGCGATCGATCTGTGAGGCGTCGAGTTATTGATGAGGTGAGAGACAACGTGTCATAGCTCTGAGTGAATGCAAACAAAAGGTGCTTTGTTTTTTAAAAAGGGACTAATTGGCAATTTGGAAAAGAGCAGCACTTGGATAAGGTGAGATATGAAGGGGAAAGAAAGTAGGGTAGGAAATGAGGTGAGGGAAAGGAAAGAAGTGTTATTGGTCTTCTGTTCAAGCTCCTAAAGTATTTTGTGTACAACAGACAACTCAGATGACACCAAAACGACAAGTGAATGTATAAAAGGGAATATATATTCATAGTCCAGGTAATGAAGATGAATAATGTCAAGAATAAAGTGTTTAATTCATGGATAATGCGCTGCGAGGCATTGAGATAGAAGGCTACGCTCTAAATAAACCATTGACTTGATTCACAATGTTGATTTAAAATATTTGTATTGAATTAACAATAAGAAAATAACACAAGATAAAATGGAACTTTATTTATCCCGGGGGAAATTCAGAAGTTTTTAGCAGCAACAGAGTCAGAGTGAAAAACAGGATTCACACAAGGTAGAAAATACAGATTAAAAGAATAATAAAAACATGTAAAATAAAGTGATAGTTAAAGTCTTGTAAAAACAGTGCAGATTTTAAAAAAGTATCATGTTGCTTCCGCTAACAAAAAAATAGGACCGTCACTTAAAATGAAGGCAGCACTGATGGAGGTTTTCTGTAACTGTCCAAGTCTGCTCACATTTTGTTTTCCATGAACCAGTCCTTAAACGCTGCCATACTGTGTTACTTCCTATAAACACTAAACCTTTTCCTTCTCTTACCTTGTTTTTCATTTATTTACTGGGTAAAGTTTAGCCATCATGAATCCAAACGTTGTTGCTATCCACCAATATATAAATTAATGTTTGTTGACGTTAAAATTACCAGACTTCTAGGAACAGTCTGATAGCTAAAATTAACAGAACCCTGGACTGCCCAAATCGACCAATCAGATTAGAGTATTTAATTTAGCCGTAAATGATAAAGAAATCGAAATGACTGAGCAGAGGTTAAAGGTGCCATGGCCATTTCTACTGATCATAATTCCATTGTTGAGGTCTACTGGAATAGATTTATATTGTGCAATTTTCCAAACTCACATTGGTTTCTCATACAGCATCTCTAGTATGTGTATTCACTCTCTGCCCTACACGGTCCTAAATCTTCGTAATAACTAGCAAAATAAATATCATGTATATCCACTGCACACATAATCTGAAATAACAACTCATATTTCTCGTATCAAATGACATCAAGACGCATTTTAAAGGCCAAACTAACTTTAAAATAGGCATTTTCTACCAAGAATAAAATGAAGTTCGGCCATGTTTTCTTTTTCTGCAGGGAGACATTTGAAGATCACGTGACATAGACGCCAGCCATTGAAATGAATGGTGAAAAACACGGGGTTTGTCAAACAGAGCACATGGTGTAGTCCAAACGATAGCTGGGGATTCTGGGTAGTGTAGTGTCTTCTGCCATCCTTTACTCAGAAAACATATTTGTTTCTCCGAATCGAAGGGGAAAAATACAAAAGCATTGCACACAATTTAAACCAATCAATGTTGTGTAATCAACAAGGATAATCTGGTGTGTTTTAGTCGATGGGTAGTGCAGATATCACTGTAAAATCAATCGACAGTAAGGGGAATACTTACTTCCGGGTGTACAATTCTCCGTTATCCAATGGGAATGGATGCTCACATTGTCTTTAAGGGCAGCCGACACAAACGAATGCCGTGCTTCCATGAGCGTCAAATCCCGCCGCAGATGGGAATACAATGCAATCAGTTGAAAGCTTTGCGTCCCTTTATGACGCGGAAGGAGCCTAGGAGCAGGCCCGCCTTAACCTGCCATCAGGCCCTGGGGCTGATAGTTTTTGTAGGCCCCCTATTTAAACAACAAATGAAAGTCATGTATAGCCTCGGCAGTCGCACTTCTCCACTCTGCTCTGCGCGCCTGGTCCTCTCCTCCAGATGAGTGACCTATCGGGCCTCCCTCATGTATTTGTCCGGTTGCCGTTGGCTCCCCTCCACGTAGCAAGTCCTCGTCGTCCTCTCCATCTCCTCCAACAGATAATGTCCCTGCTGTCTGTTTTTCCTCTCCCGCTACTCCATCGCTATCAGAACCAGACGGCCTACTTGGCTCCGAGGCCCCGCGGCCGGCCCCGCTACCGCTCGGTACAGAACTCATCTGTCCTTCCTCCTCATCCCGGCCTACAGGTTTAAAATAACCTGTAAGCTTCGGCATGCTTTGTAATAGCTGCTTGTCTCCAAACTCCTTTTCCCTCAACAATTTCCTTTTCCGAGCGCCACTCTCACACTTTTTCTTCTCAAACTTTTTCTCCTAAACAACCTTCATCTGTCACTCAATCACTCGCAATTTGAATAAGTCACATGTGAAGCATATTCTCATTCTGATTGGCTGTTACGTGGTGCCCACTGACTGTTTCTGAGTCATCTCTGGAATCCATCGATCTGATTGGTTAGCGGAGCAAATGATCAAAATACTACCGAGGGAAGATATTTTCGTTTGGATTACTGGTCTGGGGGAAGCTCGCGAGTGTGTGTGTGTGTGTATTTTTGCGTTTGTGTGTATTGTGTTTGTTTCCCGTGGAAAACCCTCACGAGAAACACCGGCTGTTGTTTTGCCTGCTGTGACGTCAAGTTACTCCGTTCTCCGCTTGTAATTATGCCGAAGCTTCAACGTTGTATTTATCATCTGAATTTGCCGAAACCATTTTAATATTCTGAAAGCCAGGACTTTGTTTATTTTAATGTTTTTTAAAAACATCCGAAATAAAACACTTTTTTTTTTTAATTACATTTTTTTAAACTTTTGTATCGGCTCATGATAGGCCCCTGATCTCCGTAGGCCCCTGGGCTTCAGCCCAGGTCAGCCCATGCATTAAGGCGGCACTGCCTAGGAGCGTCACAACTGCACGCCACGGACACTGACCAAACGTCGCTCCAGCCCGAAACACACACACCCGCAGCCTGGCTGGGAGTTTGTGTGTGTGTGCCCAGGCTGAGTTCTGCAGTGTCTCGCCGACCCCACACCAGTGTCCCGCTCCTCGTAGCAGCGAGCCTCGCAACGCCCTGCCGAGTGTGTGTGTGTGTGAGGAAGTCCGCGAATTGGTCCAAACGTAACGGCTCCGCGGATTGATTTGGACCAATATGCGGAGCGGTTACGTTACGTTACGTCACTATACCCGAAATTCATCACTATACCCAAGAAGTAAACAATGGAAAAAGAGAAATGTCCAACGAGGCGTTCTGGGGCAGCAGACAGGTCTTCTCTGTGTTAGAGCTTTACTCGCTACAGGGTGCACTTTGAGGGTTTTGACTCTGCAGACCGTCTACATGCAGAAGAACCTTCATAACACAAGGGGATGGGTGATAACCAGAAAGCATGACATGAGACCTTTAAAATATCACTTACTGTATGTTACATTGGAAATGAAATGTGTTGTATAAATAACTAGTAGGAGTAATAACTCACTGTATTTTGCGGAAGAGTAAAATAAACAGTATCATAATGATTGCATGTTCAAGTTTTAAAGCTGCTATTTGTGATAAAGAGAACCGGAATAAAAACATCCGCAGGTCAAATAGCTCTTTAAATGTAAATGCCCACAAAGTCAATTGTATTTTACAAGAGTGTTTTGCTAATTAAAACACGTTTCCATGGCATATATTTGCCTCTTTGCTGAAGCGCCATGTTGTTCACATCTTGACAGCTGAACATCAGAGGTGACACATTTTCCATTTCTGGACGTCCGCCTACGACCAGAAACTCATGCAGCATGTATTCCCAATGAACACCCCGACTCTCCCTGCTATCAGTCGCTAATTAGTAATAATGTTCTGACCCTCATGACCCGCTGCGCAGCCGGATACACATCATCAAACTGATCCACCACAGAAGGTCATGGTATATGTTATAGTTTTGAGTTGTATGTTTATATGATGTTGTGACAGAAAGTACTTTCATCGCTTAAACTTTACAGGCACGATTTGGCAAATACAGCAAACTGTATATATCACACACATGTCGGTTCAATGCTCTTTTAGGAATTGTCTTTTTTACATTTTTAATCTATGTATTGTGTGTTAATGCTTATGTAAAGCACTTTGAATTGCCTGTGTGTCTGAAATGTGATAAATAAATAAACTATTATACTGTTGAGGTAGGCTACTTATTTATTTTGTATATTTATATTTCTGAACATTTCTATTTTATTAATTCATGTTTTGCTTATTATTATTATATATTTAATTTGACTATGTATACGTTGATCTTAGGTCGAGATATGTAATATATTAATATGTTAAAGATTACAGATGAACGAATAGCTACATTTGGCATAAATCACCTCTTCTCTTTTAAAGTTGAATTTGTATGCATGGTTCTTGTTTGATTAAGACACAAAATGAACTGCCACTTACTTCCTTTTACTGTGTTTATGTCTCCACAAGTATACAACAAGGCAGACTCCTTATATGTGACGTCACTGTAGAACTTGGATAAAAAGTATTTTCCTGTATCTTTCAGACTATCCAAAGAAAGACTGAAAGGCCCCGTTTTCTTTTCGTCGACCGGCCAAGCGGACCATGGCTGGTTTGACCTGACATCGTCCTCACATGCCTCACTTTGAGTGGTCATCCAGACCAAGTGTGAGAGCAAGACACTTCTGGTTGGTTTTAAAAGCAAAGAAACAACATCAAACAAACATAACGTGGCTCTAACAGATGATAAAATACAAGATGGCGTTGCTAGTTTGTCATACAGCGGTGGTTTTGATGGTTCAATGTGTCTTCTGATGACAAACGGGTGACACTTATATACTTTTGATTGTATTATTATTATTGATTGTGTGCAGAGACTCTCCATGGGGGGTGTCTAATCCCTGACCCACGGGTACACACTCATGAAACCATTCAAAGGTGATTTGTCAGTGATTGAGTTTGCTTAAAGGACTGGGGACGTGTGAGTTACACAGCCGATCGATGAGGATCTGCATTTCTAATCCCCGATGGGCCACTTCATGTTGCATCTGAATATCGACTGCTAACCCAAGGTACATGTAATACAACAGAGAGGGTTCGTGTGCCGAATCCTCCCTCCCTTTCTACTGTATGTACAGGACAGTCTTTGATATCTCGTGGTTGATAGATCAAACCTTTGTGTCCAATTAGGCACCAGACGAAAGCTTTTCAGAGCCATGTCCTTGTTGACGTGTCAGTTGGAAAGCTGAGAGACGATACTGTCCATTAGCACAAGGAAGAATCAATACACCCGAGATAAATGGGCTTTTTAACGAAGTATAATTATATTGCGATGTGTTTGGATGTACCCTCCAGCTCTAAGAGGACTATTTAATTTCCTGTATATGAGACCACACACTCATGAGTGTAATTACATTTGGTTGGAGGTCTTTTCCGTTCGGGTGGCAATTCTCCGGTGACAGGACTGCATCTGGTCCTGGGTGGATCGATACGTTCCCATTCAGGTTATCAGAGAGCGCGAGCACTTTCCATGCTGCCCCTTCAGCACAAACGGACAGAAGAACTAAAGGAACGGAGGAGGGGAAAATGAATAGAAGACATTGGCTCCGAGTGAAGAATAAAAAAAAAAAAAAAGCAGAACTCTCATTAAAAAAATGAAGGATAAAAACACTGTCACAGGGATGGAAGGAAAACACAACCAAATAAAACCCCGGAGAGAGCGCGGCGCGATGTGACTCCGGCTGATTAGCGGATTGGAGGGAAGGAAGTGCCGCTGGGTGGAGACTGCGTTCGGACGTCCTGCTGCTGGACGAGGAGACGCCGAGCGGCCGAGTGACCGCAGGCCCGGCTTTATATTCACCAGAGATCCTAATGAGGGAACATCTCTCCTGCTTCTCAGCCACTGGATGTGTTGGTATATGTATGTAGGTACATGTCAGGAGGGGTAAACAGAGGGGGGAGGTAACTGCGCTTCTGTAATGGCAGTTCTGCTGCTTTAATTGAGGGTTTCTATTTTGGAAGACTTTTATACTTTGACTGAGTTTGACTGAGTTTGCAGAAACTTGTACTCCATGGAGGACAGTTCAATTTTGAATGAATTTCTCCAGATAAAGAAATGTAATATATACTTTTAACGCCACGACACTTAACTGATTGATAAGAGATTGCATGCGAAACAAAGGCAGCCAGTAGGGTTAGATTGTGCATCTACAGTATATACAGTTTATATATGTATACAAACAACTTTCTGCTAGAGTCTCTGGTGTCTGCACAGTCGTCAACATGCAGTGAATAAATACACTTTTCTGGGGTATTCCCAAATAAAAACCTCTTTGTTTGACATGATTGTCAAGAGTGAGACTTTAAATAGTTCCTTTTTACACTGAGGTACACCAAGGGGCCACCTCCACGTTTGGATCGTGTATTTTCAGCTTGGTTTCACTGATTAACTTAGCATCGACATTATTATTGATTTGTTGTAAATGTAGCTGCTGGAAACGACGATAGCCGCTATTAGTTAGCTAGCCACATCATTTCAGACAGATCAATCAACACTAGTTTCTTTTTGACAATAGTGAAGCTTTGTGTCTATTAACAATTGGAAAAAAACACCTCATGTAACTTTTATTCCTTTTGTTTTCACCGTAGCAACCTCAATCATGGCTGGTACCAGAACTTCTGTTATCCAGCTGAGACAGGGTTGCCAACTTTGGGTTCCTGGCTGGAGTGAGATTTTCATATCATGGGTTTAATTACACATGCGCACTAAATGACTGCTATCGTGTCAGCAGCGGGACCTTAGCATATATATATATATAGGATGTATATACAATATATACAAATACACAATATTGGACACAGACTATAAAGGGCACACAGTTTCATTCACTAATGAAAGTCAAACACATGTTTGTTTCCACTGTTTTATCGTGTGCCTGTCGCGATAAGAAATTCATTGACTTATCGTACGATAAATCAAAATGAACTCCATAAATTGCCATCTACATGAGGATGTGACTAGCAGCTTGAAAGGATGTACTTGAATTATTATTATATATTATCATTATGTCAGTGGTCTAAAATGGTCACACAACGGTGCCGACAATATTATCGTTTATCAAAATCATTTCCGGGAAAATGTATGAACAAAATTAATTATCGTGAGAGGCCTATACATGAAACACACACACACACACACACACACACACACACACACACACACACACACACACACACACACACACACACATCTACAGACTTACTCCAAACGGCCAAATATATGAATGAACGAAGATGCGTGAGAGTTGGCAACCCTGAGCTAAGATGGCGGTCATTACATGTCACTTGTTAGACGCTTTTATCCAAAACGACTTTCATACTCAATACTGTGGGCAATCCCCACAGGAGCACCTTGGGGTGAAGCGTCTCAGGGACACAACGACATGCTGACTGCAGCGGGACTCGAACTTACTACCCCCTGATTCGAAGTCCAGCACTCCATCCACTGAGCCACAGCCGCATGCAATGGGGACTTGTTGTACCAAAGCAACTGATAACCTCGCTTTACTACATGTCTAGCAGCTCTGAGGCGTCTAAACTTATTATAACCTTGTCATGTTTCGGTTCAAAAGAGGGCCTCACAGTATGCACCTGTTGTCGGTCTCAAATGGGAAAATGGTGCAGGTTCATCTTTCAGATTGTTTTGAACGACGCAAACACCTGATCTGGAACACTAGAAATGTCCCTTCAGCAAAGACTTTATTTAAAGTTCGATAGAGAAGTGTGGTGCATTATAATGACTCTGTGGGGGGGGGGGGGGGGGGGAGCCACATGAGCGAGACTGAAAGCAGCGCGACTCTGCAGGAAGGAAATAAAAGTGAACCTCCTCTTCTCTATTAGGAAAAATAATATCTGTGCAAACACACTAAGGAACTCACCCATTTAGTTAAGACACACACACACACACACACACACACACACACACACACACACACACACACACACACACACACACACCGTGTTGTTATCGGTGGCTCTGCGCTCCAGCAGAGGGCCAGTTATCTCAGAAATTAATGGCAGCAATAAGCAGCAGCAGGAAGACGCAGGATGATTAGCAAAAGCAATCAGGCTCTTTATTAGATTTATAGGAACAAAGACGCAATTCAGTCTGCAGCAGAAAACCTACCGGATGACTAATGGCTCATCTGTCCCCGAGCCTCGCTGACGAACAGACACACAACTCAGAGGAGACGCCCAGCTCGTGGAACAATACGGAGGAGAAAATTGTTTCTGAATGTGATACTGGAAACAAGGCATGAAAAAAGGCAGCTGAGGGAAATGGTGGAGAGAGCTGAGTCAGCAGGACGGGGAGAAATGGAACGAATGAGACGGGAGGTACATTTTATAAAGTAAAGGAAGGGACGACGAGAGGCGCAGTGGACTAGTGCGTTGGTGTTCGGATCAGGGGGTCACAGGTTCAAACCCCACTGAAGTCAGCATGTCGTTGTGTCCCTGAGATGCTTCACCCCAAGTTGCTCCTATGGGGATCGTCCACAGTATTGAGTGTGTAAGTCGCTTTGGATAAAAGCATCTAACATGTGACAAAAAGACGAGGAAAAAATGGAAGAAGGGAGGAAAAGTTAATGAAGATATACAAGAAACAAAGCAAGAACAATGGGAACTAAGCTGTCCTGCTAGGCTAACAGTTTCCACCTGATTCCAGTGTTTGTGCTAAGCTAAGCTAATCATATCTGT
Organism: Pseudochaenichthys georgianus; assembly: GCF_902827115.2. NCBI lineage: Eukaryota > Metazoa > Chordata > Actinopteri > Perciformes > Channichthyidae > Pseudochaenichthys > Pseudochaenichthys georgianus. The sequence goes on along the minus strand of NC_047512.1, from coordinate 4,583,593 downwards.
TCCAATCACTAGTTTTATTCAGGGCTGTATGATAGTGGTTTTCTAACATTACCAACACCTCCGTAGGTACGGCTCAATTAGTGGAGTTAGCTCGGCAATGGCTTATGAGGAAATATAAACTCTCTTGGTCTAATTACTTCTTTTTCTCTTTCCCAAATCAGTCTTCTATTGTCGCTGATAAAGGGGCTGTTGAAACCTTGGGATAATTTTTGACATTAGAATTAAGGCAAGGCAAGTTTATTTATACCGCACCTTTCAACACAAGGCAGTTCAAAGTGCTTTATAAAAATTAAAGACTTTAAGAAAATGGCATTTAAAATCAGTCATTAAAAAGAAAAGATAATAAAAGAAACATTAAAAGAAAAAATACATGGATAAAAGTTACAGTGCAGTCTAAGATGTGAATAGTTCAATTAAAAGCAGCGACAAAAAGAAAAGTCTTCTTGCTGGATTTAAAAGTAGTCAGAGTTGCAGCGGACCTGCAGGTTTCTGGGAGTCTGTTCCAGATGTTTGGAGCATAATAACTGAACGCTGCTTCTCCATGTTTAGTTCTGACTCTGGGGACAGAAAGCTGACCAGTCCCTGAAGACCTGAGAGATCTGGATGGTTCATCATTTAGCAGGAGGTCAGAAATGTATTTTGGGCCTAAACCATTCAGTGCTTTATAAACCAGCAGCAGTATTTAGAAATCTATTCTTTGACACACAGGAAGCCAGTGTAAAGACTTCAGAACAGGAGTGATGTGATCCACTTTCTTAGTGTCAGTGAGGACTCGAGCAGCGGCGGTCTGAATCAGCTGCAGCTTCCTAATAGATGTTTTAGTGAGACCTGTGAAGACACCATTGCAGTAGTCCAGTCTACTGAAGATAAAGGCATGGACACGTTTTTCCAAATCCTGCTGTGACATTAGTCTTCTAATCCTAGATGTGTTCTGTAGGTGATAGTAGGCTGATTTAGTAACTGTTGTTTTGAACATTGCAGGCTGAAGCTCAGCGCTAACTTTTATACGTTCTGACTTGGCTCCAAAAACCATTACCTCAGTTTTATCTTTGTTTAATTGTTTTAATTAGAATTAAGACAATCTTTCGAAACAAAAACATTTTAACATTTTACACACTTTTAGGATCTGAGTCATGTTTGCAAGTGCAATGTCCAACCCGGTATCACGGCAAGACGTGAACATGTGACGACTTACCACGCTGGGAGACGTGAAGATGTCACGATTTCGTCCCTTCAAACGTGACAGTTAACCGGTATTGTTAACTAGGGCTGTGCATCTTCACTGGTCTCACGATTCGATTCGATTACGATTATCCTGTCAACGATTCGATTCGGTTCGATATCCCGGTGCATCACGGTGCATCACGATTCATACCAATGCGTTGCATCCTCAATTTTCTATATTACTGCACATGGCTTATTTTTCATCAACGCATACATGCAGTAAATACATATGAACTCTCTTTTTATTATTTAGAAAGTGCTTCAGAAATCAATAACATAAATGTCTTGACATTCATTTATAAACCATAATAAATGAATTGTATAGGTCTAGCCTCCGTGTGTGAAGATGTTCCATCCTCAAAAACAAAAAGCTAATGCTTCTGCAGTCTAGCTGCAGCTTCTAGCCACGGTCTTCTGTTAAGAAAGGACACTGAATGTCCTGAATGAGGATCACACACAGGACCTGAGTCTGAACACAGCAGACAACAGGAGGATTTACAACAGCATATAACAACTAAAATACTGCATGTGGGTGCACACTTACATTCTCTGTCTTACTGTTACATAAATCCCATGCATGTATGAGATTAAGTTAGCTTCATTATATCTCAGTGATTAAGTGAATAATAAAGTTTCTTTCGGGTCACTGTCAGCCTGTCAGTCATTATTTTCAGGGAGGGGGCGGGGCTTGGAGGAACGGAGAGGAGACGGTGATCGCGGAAGCTTTTTTCCTCCTGCCTTCACAAACTTTACACACGTATATATCGTCTGAAAATTGCTAGAGGACATTCATACTCTGCAATCCAAGACTTAATTAAATCCACCAAAAACCTGACATGATTGTAACGCGATTATTTTTGAAAAACATAAATCCCTGTCTGTGTCTCTGAGCCGCAGCGACACGGAGTGATTCGGAGCGGGTCCTTCTGCTGTGGGTTCTGGACTGGTGTTCTTGTGTTGGTGGATAAAGCAGACTGCTCCGTGTTCGGTGTTGCTGTGCCGCTGTCACGTCTGTTCCCTGATCTCTGCGTCACCGACCGATTTGATATTAAAGTGACAGAAAAAACGTTATAGTAAAGCCGAGGCCGGAAAATCAGGAAGCAACGTTACTACTCTATAACCGATTATCTTCCGTCACTGCATCGAGACCGAATCGTCCACGTCCCCATCGCAATGCATCGTAAAAACGATTATTTTCAACACCCCTATTGTTAACATCGCCCAACCAATGGAGAAATACACGGTAATGCCAAGCAAACGCTACCCCGACGGTCGGTTGTTATTGTCAATATTAATATAATAATGATTTATATTTTAATAGTCACACTCGATTACGCCGATGTTCTTGTTGCCCCAGCTGGTCGACACCTCTTCTAGCAGAAACAAAGGCTACATTAATGTATTAAATCGATGTGTGTGTGGATGTGGAATTAACGGACGTGACGTTGTGCGATTGCGTTGCCAGGCAACAGCTTCGGTTCATGTTAATTTACAAACTAATAAAATCGGCGTAATCGAGTGCGTTTGCTTGGCATGTCCGGGTATTTCTCCACTGGTTGGGCCATGTTAACAATACCGTGTAACTGCCACGTTTTGAAATCGTGACATCTTCACGTCTCCCATGGTAACTCGTCACATGTTCACGTCTTGGCGTGATATAATCTTGGGACTCACATTGCAGTACTGTTTGTTGCATGTTTTTATTGATTGTATTTACTGGTTATTATGAATGAAATGTGTCTTTAGGGTTAATCTGTCCAGGGACTACAGATGGAAAATAGCCTCTTGGCACTTTGCCATGTGCTCGGTCCCTGTTATATAAATACATTTGATCACCATGAATTTACTTTTCCCAATTCTATATCTATCACAAAGTGCTCTACGAAAACACATTTCTCCAGTACCAATACAAAGATAATTTGTATGTCCCATTCTACCTCTATAGTCCACCTCTCTTTGTGTTCTGACCCTGTTAACCACCAACTGCAGCTTTATGTTGAATTGTTAATTCTTCTTTAATCGGGTTGTATTCAAACCCTTCTTGCTTATGGACCTTTCATTCCCTTAATTAATGATCCGTGAGACGGCGTGGGTTCACTCCTGTTGCGTCAGAAGCTGGTGCCGTGTGATTCAGAGTTTGATTCCTGCAGTCGGGATGTTTGAGGAGTGAATATTCATTAAAGCCTCGGAGCAGAGGCCCGCTGATACTCGCCTTAAATCAGCTGCTGTCTGCTTTACAAATTGCCCGGCCTTCCTCCGCACGTAATTGGCCAGTTTCAATTAGCGGCTGTCAGAGGAGACGACTCGGCGGCCGTGCGTTACACAGAATACTACAGCCCGAGTTTTAATGATCAAAATATGTTACTCCGCCGTCACGGTAATGATGTTTGCTCACCACTGTCACCTCCTCGAGAAAAGCAATTATACAGGGCAGAGTGGGAGTGTGTGAGAGTGCGTTTGGCTCCATAAATCCATTCAGAGCGCTGAAGTCGAGCACTGCGTCCGGATGGCCTCCTGCGCCACCTCTTTGCTGATGGCGGTCAAACCAAATGAGGAGGAGATAAAGCCGGTCAGGAACCCTTATGCTTTTATATCTTAGCATTATGCATGTGAGATAAAATGTAGAGGTGATTAAACAATTCATCATGACGAGGGATTTATCTTTTAGCAATGTGATTTGTCTTTCAATTAAAATGTCAAAATATTAAGCAAATATAAGAGATATTTAAGATGATGGCAAAACTAGCTAAATGAAGAAATATTTTAAGTAAATTAGAACATTTGAGAAAAACTAAGGAACATAATGTATGTTAATGCATTTGGCCCATTGTTTTTTAAATATAGACTTGGTTATGATGTTATATTGAATTCTGCTTTTATATCTCGGTTTCATATTTACAGTAAAATGCTATCAAATGGTGGCCTTATAGCGTTTGGTGCATCCCTTATATTTTTACCGTTAACAAAAATGAAGAGAAGAAATAATTCACATTTGGGGAATGTCGCTGAATGAGTCATATTGATCTTTAAATATGGATATAATACCTTACTGTCTTTATACAGCTTTTCAGAAAGACAAATAATCAGGATTTTTGCCAAGTCACTTTAAACATACGAAGAAAAAAAAGGAGAAAATACAGAACCATTTCAAAATAAATAAAAAAGTTTACAAGAAATATAAATATATATACAAAAGAGAGATAAATATAATTTACTTTGAGAATAATCTCATATAAAATACCAGTGCCTTGCTCGTTGACACTTCAATGTCTCCTGCTATTTCCAATGGACTCACAGTGGCTGCAGTGAGCTTTGTTTCCAACCGTCGGCTTACCTCTCAGTCTTCCAGCCAAAAACCCCTCAGCATCCGAAGTGCTGCTTTTCCCTCTTTTGTGTTTTCATTTTTTGGGGCTGAAAGGAAGTTGTTGAAAGGCTCAGCTCCTCGCTCTAATCCCTGATAGCAGGTTTGTTTTCGTCCCTCGTCGCGAGGTTGTCTCCGTCTCTTTCTCCTGGCATCCGTTAGCTGTGTTCATCATTTGTTAGCGGCCGACTTAAATTCTATCTCTCCGTCCCAGGTGCCTTTGATCCGCCACACAGCGCTTCCTCATCTTCCCCTCTTCTCTCCTCGCTCTTATTTCTTTTTTTTTCTTTCTACCTGATGTTGGAAGTTGCCAAACTCCTGTCCTGCGCGGCTTTAAAGGGTGACAGGCAGCTGGTGCATGACAAAGAGAGGAAATCAAAGCCAGACCCTCCCTCCGTTATAATTCACCGCTGAGAGGGAGCGCTGCCCAGATTCAGTTTAGAGCAGAACGTGAAGCTTCAACACATCACCAGCTGAACCACAAGGAGCCCGGAGGTCAAAGGTCAGAGTGACATTATCAAAGGACTTACATAGGCAGAGATGGCAAAAGTACACACATCCTTTACTCAAGTAGAAGTAAATATACTTGTGTTTAAAAATGCTCTGGTAAAAGTAGAAGTACTAACTAAATTTCTTTACTCAACTCAAAGTAAAGAAGTATGGGCTTTGAAATGTGCTTCAGTAGAAATTACCCATAACTAGCAGCTGTTTTAAAGAGTACCTGACCTCCCAAGTATTTGAGTTCAACATGTAAGAAGTAGAAAGTACAGGTATTTGAGTTCAACATGTAAGAAGTAGAAAGTACAGGTATTTGAGTTCAACATTTGAGAAGTAGAAAGTACAGGTATTTGGGTTCAACATTTGAGAAGTAGAAAGTACAGGTATTTGTGTTCAACATGTAAGAAGTAGAAAGTACAGGTATTTGAGTTCAACATGTAAGAAGTAGAAAGTACAGGTATTTGAGTTCAACATGTAAGAAGTAGAAAGTACAGGTATTTGAGTTCAACATGTAAGAAGTAGAACGTACACGTATTTCAGTTCAACATGTAAGAAGTAGAAAGTACAGGTATTTGAGTTCAACATGTGAGAAGTAGAAAGTACAGGTATTTGAGTTCAACATGTGAGAAGTAGAAAGTACAGGTATTTGTGTTCAACATGTAAGAAGTAGAAAGTACAGGTATTTGAGTTCAACATGTAAGAAGTAGAAAGTACAGGTATTTGGGTTCAACATTTGAGAAGTAGAAAGTACAGGTATTTGGGTTCAACATTTGAGAAGTAGAAAGTACAGGTATTTGAGTTCAACATGTGAGAAGTAGAAAGTACAGGTATTTGGGTTCAACATGTGAGAAGTAGAAAGTACAGGTATTTGTGTTCAACATGTGAGAAGTAGAAAGTACAGGTATTTGAGTTCAACATTTGAGAAGTAGAAAGTACAGGTATTTGTGTTCAACATGTAAGAAGTAGAAAGTACAGGTATTTGGGTTCAACATGTAAGAAGTAGAAAGTACAGGTATTTGGGTTCAACATGTAAGAAGTAGAACGTACAGGTATTTGGGTTCAACATGTAAGAAGTAGAACGTACACGTATTTGAGTTCAACATGTAAGAAGTAGAAAGTACAGGTATTTGGGTTCAACATGTGAGAAGTAGAAAGTACAGGTATTTGAGTTCAACATGTAAGAAGTAGAAAGTACAGGTATTTGAGTTCAACATGTGAGAAGTAGAAAGTACAGGTATTTGAGTTCAACATGTGAGAAGTAGAAAGTACAGGTATTTGAGTTCAACATGTGAGAAGTAGAAAGTACAGGTATTTGAGTTCAACATGTGAGAAGTAGAAAGTACAGGTATTTGAGTTCAACATGTAAGAAGTAGAAAGTACAGGTATTTGAGTTCAACATGTGAGAAGTAGAAAGTACAGGTATTTGAGTTCAACATGTAAGAAGTAGAAAGTACAGGTATTTGAGTTCAACATGTGAGAAGTAGAAAGTACAGGTATTTGAGTTCAACATGTGAGAAGTAGAAAGTACAGGTATTTGTGTTCAACATGTAAGAAGTAGAAAGTACAGGTATTTGTGTTCAACATGTGAGAAGTAGAAAGTACAGGTATTTGTGTTCAACATGTAAGAAGTAGAAAGTACAGGTATTTGAGTTCAACATGTAAGAAGTAGAAAGTACAGGTATTTGAGTTCAACATGTGAGAAGTAGAAAGTACAGGTATTTGAGTTCAACATGTAAGAAGTAGAAAGTACAGGTATTTGAGTTCAACATGTGAGAAGTAGAAAGTACAGGTATTTGAGTTCAACATGTGAGAAGTAGAAAGTACAGGTATTTGAGTTCAACATGTAAGAAGTAGAAAGTACAGGTATTTGAGTTCAACATGTGAGAAGTAGAAAGTACAGGTATTTGTGTTCAACATGTAAGAAGTAGAAAGTACAGGTATTTGAGTTCAACATGTAAGAAGTAGAAAGTACAGGTATTTGAGTTCAACATGTGAGAAGTAGAAAGTACAGGTATTTGAGTTCAACATGTAAGAAGTAGAAAGTACAGGTATTTGAGTTCAACATGTAAGAAGTAGAAAGTACAGGTATTTGTGTTAGAAATGTAAGAAGTAGAAAGTAAAAAGTCGTCAGAAAAATAATTAGTGGAGTAAAGTACTGATACCAGAAAAATGTACTTAGTAACGAAGTATTTATACTCCACTACTTCCCACCTCTGCATACAGGGTAATCAACATTAATTCTTCAGCCCCAGAAACAGCAATCAAATCCTCTCTTTCCCGAAAACAGTTGGATTTATTATAGGCTTAGCAAGTCGTTAAAGGATTACTTTGATGTATATGTCAAAGGCAGTTTACTACACAAATACAGTCTGTGAAAACAGTACAATTAGGTCTTGCTTTTATGTTTTGGTGTATACCTTAATATTTGATATGTTCTGGATAATGTGACATCTAATGTATTTTGTGGTCAGATGTGTGCGTTATGTTTTGGTGATACCTTTCTATTTGGCACGTTAGGGATAATAAGATCAGATCTACTTTATTAACCCCAGTTTGGAAAATGTTTTTCCTGCACCAGCCTAAAACAAAACAAGGCATTGCACATAATAACAAATTAAAAGAGTAGAAATAAACACTTCTAAAATAGAAACATCTCAAAGTAGAAATAAAAATGAACCAGCATTCGAGAGTAAAATATACAGATGAAGATAACAAATCTATAATGTGAAGCGAGGTGGTCATTAATTCAAATGTAGAGAGCATTTACCACCTCTCTACACATGATCACACTTATTACACCGCTACTAAATAAATCAACGACTTGACTCACAATATTGATTCTAAATGATTTGATTGATTTCCAAATGATCGTCGAGCTTTCTAAAGAGTAATCCGTTCCCCTGCATACCAACAGCTGGAACAAATATAAACAATTCATATTCACGCTGTTTTCTGATGGATGGAAACAGACTTCTTTCTGTGCATTGATATCAGTGCACATAGTCCCTTGATCCACCTTAGCAACGGTCTGCTCTCCTTAGCAACGGTCTGTTAGCGAAAAATAGCAGACCTCTGGAATGTCCAAACCGACCAATCAGAATTTGACTAAGCCGTGAAATAAGGATTTGTCATTCAAGTTTAATCTTTATTATTTTGAAAGTTTTGGTGTTTGTACCTTTGGCGTATGTGGATATTCAATATATTTTCTATCTTTCTTTACTCTTTTAAGTTACATTTGGAGAAAGAATGCATTAAAGTTTGAAAGTCTGAAACTTTCCGTCCTGCTGATTGATGAAAATATTTCAAAGAGATTACATTCAGGGGGTTTTCATCCTGTGGACACGAAGAGACAGATCCTCAAAATCTGAAAGGCAAAGACACGCAGGTTTCACACACACACACACACGCACACACACACACTTCCCTGTTTGTGCAGGGAGATTGCAGAGCGTCTTAACTCTCCTGGATAAACAGCATTAGCTAAATGATGTGAGCAGTAAATATGAAGAAGGGTGAGACGGATTAAGATATCTGGCTCCTCCCCTTTTCAGCCTCCTGACCAATCACAGTGCACAGACAGCTCTACTGAATTCTGGTTCATATTTTTGTTTAGTTTATTTAGCATCAAAGTAATACAGGGATATTGGTTTGCTTTGAAGCTATCGACCATCTCAGTAATGATGAACTCAGACAGTCAAACTCTTTTAGAGTAAAATTAATAATGTCTGTCTGGATTTAAATCCTCCTTTAGTGCCTCTCGTTAATTTGGCTGAGCAAACAATTTAATTTAAATACATAGAGGCTGCAGCATCCGTGAAATAAGTCCAATTTAAATGAAGTCTGTAACCTCACTGATAATGACGGAAACATATTGAGTTTCATGAATAGTAACCCAACGTAATCAATATTTCCCGCACAGCAGCAAATCAATAAAGTTAATGAAAAAATAATCAATTGTCATATTATCCAAACATTGCACTTATCAGAGAGCTAATATCGGGCAACACAGTAATCAATAGTGTCTCAATGAGCTTCAATGGACTGGACCTGAAGACTTAATTATTCTTCACGCTTTGTTCATGTTAAAAGCATGTTTTGGTGTAATGTCGTATTTACTTCCACAGCAGGGTGTTCAGAGGTTTCTCTTTTTAAAAACCACTTCACTGGAAACGAGAAAGCACTCTATCTTTGTGTCTATGTTCCTTTAAAAACACTCTGTGGAGTTCGTCCTTGGATCTGAAACTAAAGAAGCTCATCAGCGTCTTTGTTATCGAAATGTTCACCGGCAGAAAAACTATTTCAATGAGAATGGCAGGCACTCAGAATAAAGTAAACTATTGTTTTGAAAGATACTTTAATTGGATTTACATGCATCTTAATACACGTTGATAGAGAGAAGAATCCAAGTCGTCAGAGTCATGGAGTTCTTCAACATTTTACCACAAGGCCTTCGTTAATCTTCTGATTCCAACCATGGAGTATTGTACAGCCTTGAGGACAACCATTACTATAGTTGGTGAAAGTTGAGAAAGGCTAGATAACTGAATCCAGAATCAGAAATACTGTATTTATCCCGAGGGAAATTGGTTTTCATGACAGTTGTTTCAATGAAGAATGCAACAACATAGAAGATAAACAAAATACCGTTTTTGAGAGGGAAGAATGTGCAATACAAGAATTAAAATAAGATATATAAACACAAGTTGAAGGAAAATTACCAATATATACGGTAGAGGATTAGGGCCCCATGAAAAGAAAAAGTGGGGGAAAATACTTTTTTCTCAGAACAAACATTTTTAATTTGGTCCTAATCCTCTTCCGTAAATATAAGATAAAATAAAAAATAATAAAATTGCCAGCAAATTGACTATGAAAAAACAGTAAGGCTTAAAGTTTCAGAAACCGGCTCGAGTGCACTAACATGTGAAAGTACGCAGCCTAAAAGAATCCGCCCCTTCCTCCAGACTTCCTTCCAGAGCACCTCCTCCAACACACATTAACGTGACGTCAGCAGACTGGTGGAAGTGGCCGCCTGTTGCTGGCGAGTCATTGGAGTACTGCTGCAATGCACGCCCAATGAGGGCACGCCCAATGACGGCACGCCCAATGAGGGCACGAGATACATTTGTGCGTGCACGAGATGGAAGGCTGACAGACAGGGCGGCAATCCGGTTGTACTTTTTACAGCGCCACGGCTTCCACAGATGACATTTTTTTATGGATTTGTTGTCAAAGCACTTCAGATATTCATTGCTATCGGGATGTTGAGAGCATTCCATGGAATATAACAAAAAGTGTATCTCGAGCCGGTTTCTGAAACGTACCTACCCCACCTTTAAGTAATAATAATACATGTGTGCAATAAACCTCAAAGATAAACAATGCAAACTGAATCTGAATAAACAATTGCAGCTCACCATATAGTACATGTTATATGTACAAAGCACTCCATTCATAAATCAGACTCATGAACTAACAAAACATCTTATAAGTTATAAGATATATCCGGCGCAGACTGAAAACTCATCTCTTTCGACTCCACTTCGAGCGATACAATTACTAACAAAGCACTTATATACTAATAAAGGACTGGCTTACCTAAAGCCAGTTGAGTAGCACTTGAAATGTTTTTGCTCTATGAAACCTGATGTACTTTATGATTCTGTTTTCTTCAAGGTTGTATCTTCTTGGTCGAATGCACTTATTGTAAGTCGCTTTGGATAAAAGCGTCAGCTAAATGCAATGTGATGTAATGAGAGGTTTTTAGAGGACAAGACCAAAACAACGCTGTTGACAAACTGCTGTCATCAGACTCGTAAAAAAACGTCTTTAAAAAGATGTGATGGATGGGCCAACATACAGAGAGACACTAACACAAAACACACACAACTAGATATCAAAGTATGGCGTGGGCTGCAAAGTCAATTGTCCAGAAAAAGATTGAATATATCCATTTACATATAAAAAGACTAGGTTCTGCCTCTTATTGCAGTTTTATCATTCCGAATTTCACTTTTATCGAGAGCAACTTTCAATCAGTGCAATCATCACCATCGAAGATAAAAACAACCAGAAACCTGCGAGTACAATCGCTTGGTACTCATTAAGAAAAGAGATAATGTATGTTAGATGGATAGATGAAATAGTATGTCAAATATAAACAATATAACAAATATATATTTATATATTTAGATATTTAAAATATCATACGGTATGATAGTATACAATTTACAGAATATTGCAAATTTAATTTATGTTAGATTTCATTAGTCAGTCAAAAAAAGGCCTTTTGCAGAAGGTGTGTATATAAGTGTGCATGCATACATGTGTAAGGGCAGCTGCAGTACGTAGTAAAAGCAAAACATAAAAGGTAAAGGTGATTTGTAACGCAGCACAAGTTCTATACACGCAACATTTGAACATTTTTACGGAGCCCCCAGGGACATGGCGACTGCTCTGATTCTCCGGCCCATCTCACGCTGCATTGTTCCCTCACTCGAGATCAAGACCCCGAGATACTTGAACTCCTTCACTTGGGGTAAGGACCCATTCCCTACTTAATCCTAAAATCCTTACTTCATCCCGCAATGGTGAACATGACAGTGTTACAACAGCAAAGTGCAGATTCATTCAAGTGAATACATATTATATAAAAAAGTAAAAAAAAGGAAATAACAGGTAAGTACACCATGGTAAAGAAAATGAAGTATAGCATATAATAAATTATATTACATTTTATCCAAAGCGACTTACAATAGTGCAAAAACCAAAAAGAATCAAACTCCGAACAACAAGGAAAGTGCAGAAACGTTTAAATATAAAAGTATGAAAACTCAAATGATTGGACATTTGTATCCACAAATTGCAGGAAGAGCAATCAGCGCCATTAATGCACTGCAGAAGAAGAAGAAAACTCCAGTTGAAACTTTTCTTTTTGTTCATAACGTGACCAAGGTTACCGTCTCCTCGTGGCTTTCACACAGCTCTGTACTTTTCGTCTGCTGTAATTCACTCGCGGTTCCATTGATTGACTTTGATTGAGAGCACAGAGACAGCCGAACAAAGATAAACTTCGAAATGTTAAGACCCTCTGAGATGATTAAGTCCAGAGTGCGCCCCATATTCTGTGTGGGCGCCGTTCTCTGAGGATCTGCGCATAGAGTTCAACTGAAGGGCAACATATTCAAAAGAAGCGCATTTATTTACATACATAACTGAAGTTAGGAGTCTTAAGATCGAAGCGGATTGTCCAACGAAGTTTCAATAAAAGACACAAGATCAAAGTTGTGCTTGTTTGGTTTAATCCTTAATTTAAAATGACCAAAGACGCGGTATTTACTGAAGCTAAATCGAAGGTGTTATCAGCGGTCTGTGTTGTTTTTATTGTTCTGTGTAAACAGACTGTTGCTTACGAGTAATTGATGTCAACTTTATACCGTGTCCCTTTCTGTGAGAAAGCTAGCCATTACATGCTGGGTGACTCCTCCACTCTTCCCACTCCAAAGAAAGACACAGTGTGAATCAAAGCTAAAAAATAGCAGTTTATTATATACCTCGGAGATGAAACAAAAGTTCACTGGTATCCACCACTGAACTTCCACAACAAACAGCTCAATTGAACACTAATGACGTGGTTTTAAACTGAATAACAAGAGACAAAAGAACAGTAACAAACAAAGGGTTGGGTGTTTGGTTCGACAAATATATTGAATGTTATCTTGTTTATTTAAAGGGTGGTGCATCCGGGAATGAGTTCGCATTTCGCAACTTCCAGTTCCCTAATCTCGAAGTCAATGGTTTTTTATTCGTGGTTAGACACCTGAAATAAGGTCTGTATTTAGCGTTTAACAGATATCTACATTGTGACTTATGATTTAAAAAGCATCATTAATACCCCACTCATGAATGTCCGAAGCCTTATGTGTCATAAAAAAGTGGTTGCTAACAAGTGTCTAAATGAGACGACTAAACGTCATCAGGCCCAACATTAGCCGCCTTTAGCTTAGCGGTGGTGACGTGAAGTCATGTGACCGTGCTGTAGTTCCTTTATAGCCCAACATTAGCCGCCTTTATCTTAGCGGTGGTGACGTGAAGTCATGTGACCGTGCTGTAGTTCCTTTGTAGCCTAACATTAGCCGCTTTTAGCTTAGCGGTGGTGACGTGAAGTCATGTGACCGTGCTGTAGTTCCTTTATAGCCCAACATTAGCCTCCTTTAGCTTAGCGGTGGTGACGTGAAGTCATGTGACCGTGCTGTAGTTCCTTTGTAGCCCAACATTAGCCGCTTTTAGCTTAGCGGTGATGACGTGAAGTCATGTGACCGTGCTGTAGTTCCTTTATAGCCCAACATTAGCCTCCTTTAGCTTAGCGGTGGTGACGTGAAGTCATGTGACCGTGCTGTAGTGCCTTTATAGCCCAACATTAGCCGCTTTTAGCTTAGCGGTGGTGACGTGAAGTCATGTGACCGTGCTGTAGTTCCTTTATAGCCCAACATTAGCCGCCTTTAGCTTAGCGGTGGTGACGTGAAGTCATGTGACCGTGCTGTAGTTCCTTTATAGCCCAACATTAGCCTCCTTTAGCTTAGCGGTGGTGACGTGAAGTCATGTGACCGTGCTGTAGTGCCTTTATAGCTCAACATTAGCCGCTTTTAGCTTAGCGGTGGTGACGTGAAGTCATGTGACCGTGCTGTAGTTCCTTTATAGCCCAACATTAGCCACCTTTAGCTTAGCGGTGGTGACGTGAAGTCATGTGACCGTGCTGTAGTGCCTTTATAGCCCAACATTAGCCACCTTTAGCTTAGCGGTGGTGACGTGAAGTCATGTGACCGTGCTGTAGTGCCTTTATAGCCCAACATTAGCCGCCTTTAGCTTAGCGGTGGTGACGTGAAGTCATGTGACCGTGCTGTAGTTCCTTTATAGCCCAACATTAGCCGCCTTTATCTTAGCGGTGGTGACGTGAAGTCATGTGACCGTGCTGTAGTTCCTTTGTAGCCTAACATTAGCCGCTTTTAGCTTAGCGGTGGTGACGTGAAGTCATGTGACCGTGCTGTAGTTCCTTTATAGCCCAACATTAGCCTCCTTTAGCTTAGCGGTGGTGACGTGAAGTCATGTGACCGTGCTGTAGTTCCTTTGTAGCCCAACATTAGCCGCTTTTAGCTTAGCGGTGATGACGTGAAGTCATGTGACCGTGCTGTAGTTCCTTTATAGCCCAACATTAGCCTCCTTTAGCTTAGCGGTGGTGACGTGAAGTCATGTGACCGTGCTGTAGTGCCTTTATAGCCCAACATTAGCCGCTTTTAGCTTAGCGGTGGTGACGTGAAGTCATGTGACCGTGCTGTAGTTCCTTTATAGCCCAACATTAGCCGCCTTTAGCTTAGCGGTGGTGACGTGAAGTCATGTGACCGTGCTGTAGTTCCTTTATAGCCCAACATTAGCCTCCTTTAGCTTAGCGGTGGTGACGTGAAGTCATGTGACCGTGCTGTAGTGCCTTTATAGCTCAACATTAGCCGCTTTTAGCTTAGCGGTGGTGACGTGAAGTCATGTGACCGTGCTGTAGTTCCTTTATAGCCCAACATTAGCCACCTTTAGCTTAGCGGTGGTGACGTGAAGTCATGTGACCGTGCTGTAGTGCCTTTATAGCCCAACATTAGCCACCTTTAGCTTAGCGGTGGTGACGTGAAGTCATGTGACCGTGCTGTAGTGCCTTTATAGCCCAACATTAGCCGCCTTTAGCTTAGCGGTGGTGACGTGAAGTCATGTGACCGTGCTGTAGTTCCTTTATAGCTTAACGTTAGCGTTTTATTTCTGCCGATTGCATTAAAGTTTAACAAAAAGTGGTGTTGATATATGAAGCTTATCCTGCTGAAGAAAACTCATTGTGTTGGCCACAAAGCTTATTTTCAATTATAAGTGCTTCATATTAAAAACAAAATATTTACAAGTTAGCAGAATTGGAGCAGAATAAGTATATTATAAACAAAATCGATACAAAATGCCAGTTAAGAGTCAGAAAATGTATTTACCGAAAGGGTTTTGAAAGGGATTTATGGTTTAAAAAGTGAGGGTGTCTTTGTAAAGCCCCTTGAGGCAAATCTGAAATCTGCGATATTTGGCTATATTAAAACAATTGGAATTTAAAATATGATAACTCCATCTTGTCAAATCCAGATGCAGCTATTCCATCTAACTTACATTAGCTAACTGCTGCAGGCCTTATATTAGGAAAACATTGTATTAACAAGTGACAAAGACTGGTCTGCATAATCTAACTTTTAACTAAGTGTCAAATAAACCATGCTTTACTTCAAAAATGAGTTGATTCAAATTTCAGATTCAATCATATTCAGAAAACTTTATTTATACCCGGGGGGAAATTGGGTTTTGTGGCTTCATTTTGAGAATTACAAAAAAATATGTATTTAAAATAAGAAGTTAAAGTAACAATAAAATAGAATAACTATTTATATCCAACATGTACATTACATTATATAACGCTGTGTTTTAGCATTAATAAGATTATAAAGGGGAACAGTTTCAAATAGAAGAACCTACTGTAAAGCTGCTCATAATTTGTCCTTAATAATTGAGAGATTTAATGAATCATTTATTTGGTATGGCAAGGTAAAGGAAATTAAGGTTGACTTGAGGGACCCTGTGCACGTCATGACATTATTAAAGTATAAGTCTCAAAGTCATGTATAAGGCATGTTTGTCATTGCTTTATAGACTCAGCACTTAAAGGCAGCAAAAATCCTCACAGGCGTTTAATTTCAAGGAGAGAAGAAGCTGCCGAGATCTTAATGAACTTTATCTTACAGCGGAGTTAAAGAACGTCCTTGTAATGTAGTCGTCATGTCAGCCGTTAAAAGCTGCTCAGAGAAGAAAATGCAATTAAACGGCGTGGGCTGACGAGGACAGAAACCCGACATGAAAAGGAGGAATGAAAGCAGAGAGAGGAGCTTAATCCATCAGAACTGGTACCTTTCAGCCTCGAAACACTCAGCCTGTCAACCTGCCGTCAGAGCGAATCGCCTGATTGGACGGCTCTTTTAAAAGAATCAGGAGTCTGTGATTATTCACTATCGTTTAGAAGAAAAGACAAAAGCCTCCAGGCAGTTTTATTTCAAGATTCCGACAAGATAAATTGTAGTTCAGAGCTTCACGCTGAAACGTCTCTGCGGGTTTGAACAGTTTTGACACATCCCGGGAAAAGAAAAAGAGAGTGGCAGCAGTCCTTAAATACTGACAGGTGAAATAACTGGTGTGTGTGTGTGTGTGTGTGTGTGTGTGTGTGTGTGTGTGTGTGTGTGTGTGTGTGTGTGTGTCTACAATGCAGCAGGTTCCTCTGATCGGCTCTGATCAGCTCATCTGCCTCTCCCACAACAAAGATATTTGAGCGGTTCGAGGTCGCACTATTCGTACTTATGAGCTTACATGTGCAGTTCTGAGTGCATCCTAATGCCAAATGCAGCACAATGCACTGTGCCTACCCGGAAGGTACGCTCATAAAGTAAAAGAAAAGTTGAAGAATGAACGCTGGACACTACTTTGGCTCTCAAGTTGGCTAACGTTTCCGAAGTTGCGCGACTAGCCATGATTGCTGTTGTTCAGCCAAAAAGGTATACATGCTTTTCTATGTCAGTATTTAATAAACGTATCATAACACTGGTGTCGCAAAGAAGCCACTGTTCATTTTATCAGGTTAATTAGCGGTCTGTAATTATTTTTCCAAGGCGTACATTGACGTTGCTAGGTAACTTGCTAAATAACAGCAGGGATTGTCAAATCCAGTGATGGCTCAGCAGCCGTTTGCAATTTGAGAAAAAACAAAACGGTTGAAATTCCCAGTGTTCATAACTTTCCAAACTGTTCGACATGGCAGTGCTGCAGAGATTAGTTTTTCACAACTCTTTGTTGCCACGTTTCAAAGTAAGCGTTTTTTTGTGTAGACACATGGAATATGCTCTGTGGTTAACACAAGCAGAAGAGATGTTAACGCTTTGTTCTACGACATACAGTAAACAATATGAGTCAATAACACATTCATGAATGTCAGAAGCTTCATTGTCTCATACCGCCAAACATTAGCCCTCACCTGAGCCCAGGGGTGTCAAACTCAAGGCCCGGGGGCCAAATCCGGCCTGCGACTTCATTTGATGTGGCCCTGCAAGAGCTTGCAAATAATATAATAAGTTTATTATACGGTTACATGCCGCTTTACAGAAGCAATCTGCCAATAAATTACATGTCCCACAATGCATCTCATTTTGTGACATGCGCACTGAAGAGACTTGCAATTATTTGCCCTGGACTTTTGCCTTCAGACGTAGTTCAGTCAGACAACTCACATGTTCCTTTAACATGTTTATTAGAAGCAGCATATAGTTGAGTTTGGCGACTAGGCTCGGGCATCATCACTCCATAGATATACATAGCACGATGAGTGATGATTAAATAACTAACCCCCGAGCCTACAGGTGGAAGCTGGGGTGGTGGTGGGGCAGGCAAGCAGCAGCAACATGAAACACAGCAGCACGAACATGAACGCAGCAATAGCAAATGAATGCAGCAATAGCAAATGAACGCAGCAAGCAGCAGCGACGTAGCTGCATCAATAGCAGCAGCAAGCAATGCATGGAGAGAGATCTGGCAGGTTAAATAGAGCGGCATATTAAGGAGACTCTGTTTGGTTGGTTGTAGAGCGGCAAGGGGGCGTTGTGTATGAATGCAGCATAAGTGCTCGAGTTGACTGCCTGAACTAGCTCGCAGGCTTCGCCACATTTCAGTCAGACAACTCACGTGTTCCTTTAACATGTTTATTAGAAGCAGCATATAGTTGAGTTTGGCGACTAGGCTCGAGCATCATCACTCCATAGCACGATGAGTGATGATTAAATAACTAACCCCCAAAACTGCGTGGAGATTAGATACTATCCCCCAAAACTGCGTAGCCCGAGCCTGACGCTGGTGATGTGAGACTGATAAGTAGAGGGCCTGGCGAGCTGCCATGTGGCCATTCCCCCTAAGCACAGCGGCTTTAAGGGGAATATACTACTAAGTGAGACTGCTATGTGTAGGCCTGAGGAATAGCCCAGAGCCGATTCTTCCCTGAGCACAGCGGCTTTGAGAGGAATATACTACCTATATATGCTACCTAATGAAACTGCTATGTGAAGGCCCGGGAACAGCCCGAAAAGCCATCCCCCTTAAGCACCACGGCTTTGAGGGGAATATACTACCTAGTGACTGCTATGTGAAGGCCCGGGAACAGCCCGAAAAGCCATCCCCCTTAAGCACCGCGGCTTTGAGGGGAATATACTACCTAGTGACTGCTATGTGAAGGCCCGGGAACAGCCCGAAAAGCCATCCCCCTTAAGCACCGCGGCTTTGAGGGGAATATACTACCTAGTGACTGCTATGTGAAGGCCCGGGAACAGCCCGAAAAGCCATCCCCCTTAAGCACCGCGGCTTTGAGGGGAATATACTACCTAGTGACTGCTATGTGGAGGCCCGGGAACAGCCCGAAAAGCCATCCCCCTTAAGCACCACGGCTTTGAGGGGAATATACTACCTAGTGACTGCTATGTGGAGGCCCGGGAACAGCCCGAAAAGCCATCCCCCTTAAGCACCACGGCTTTGAGGGGAATATACTACCTAGTGACTGCTATGTGAAGGCCCGGGAACAGCCCGAAAAGCCATCCCCCTTAAGCACCACGGCTTTGAGGGGAATATACTACCTAGTGACTGCTATGTGGAGGCCCGGGAACAGCCCGAAAAGCCATCCCCCTTAAGCACCACGGCTTTGAGGGGAATATACTACCTAGTGACTGCTATGTGGAGGCCCGGGAACAGCCCGAAAAGCCATCCCCCTTAAGCACCGCGGCTTTGAGGGGAATATACTACCTAGTGACTGCTATGTGGAGGCCCGGGAACAGCCCGAAAAGCCATCCCCCTTAAGCACCACGGCTTTGAGGGGAATATACTACCTAGTGACTGCTATGTGAAGGCCCGGGAACAGCCCGAAAAGCCATCCCCCTTAAGCACCGCGGCTTTGAGGGGAATATACTACCTAGTGACTGCTATGTGGAGGCCCGGGAACAGCCCGAAAAGCCATCCCCCTTAAGCACCACGGCTTTGAGGGGAATATACTACCTAGTGACTGCTATGTGAAGGCCCGGGAACAGCCCGAAAAGCCATCCCCCTTAAGCACCGCGGCTTTGAGGGGAATATACTACCTAGTGACTGCTATGTGGAGGCCCGGGAACAGCCCGAAAAGCCATCCCCCTTAAGCACCGCGGCTTTGAGGGGAATATACTACCTAGTGACTGCTATGTGGAGGCCCGGGAACAGCCCGAAAAGCCATCCCCCTTAAGCACCGCGGCTTTGAGGGGAATATACTACCTAGTGACTGTTATGTGGAGGCCCGGGAACAGCCCGAAAAGCCATCCCCCTTAAGCACCACGGCTTTGAGGGGAATATACTACCTAGTGACTGCTATGTGAAGGCCCGGGAACAGCCCGAAAAGCCATCCCCCTTAAGCACCACGGCTTTGAGGGGAATATACTACCTAGTGACTGCTATGTGGAGGCCCGGGAACAGCCCGAAAAGCCATCCCCCTTAAGCACCACGGCTTTGAGGGGAATATACTACCTAGTGACTGCTATGTGAAGGCCCGGGAACAGCCCGAAAAGCCATCCCCCTTAAGCACCGCGGCTTTGAGGGGAATATACTACCTAGTGACTGCTATGTGGAGGCCCGGGAACAGCCCGAAAAGCCATCCCCCTTAAGCACCGCGGCTTTGAGGGGAATATACTACCTAGTGACTGCTATGTGGAGGCCCGGGAACAGCCCGAAAAGCCATCCCCCTTAAGCACCGCGGCTTTGAGGGGAATATACTACCTAGTGACTGCTATGTGGAGGCCCGGGAACAGCCCGAAAAGCCATCCCCCTTAAGCACCGCGGCTTTGAGGGGAATATACTACCTAGCGAGACTGCTATGTGTAGGCCTGGAAGTGACCATTGCCGACCCCTTCCCCTGCACCGCGGCTTTGAGGGGAATATACTACCTATCAAGACTGCCGTGTCTAGGTCTTTGAGGCAGCGACAATGAGCTTTCCCCCCCAAGCATGCAGCAATGAGGGGAATATACTATAATGAAATAAATATAATCTAACCCAGCAACCACCTGGTATGCAATAACAGGATTCTACAGATATACATCTTTGAACGTTACTCATCATCGAGTAGTGCAAGAGCTCATGGTTGTTTGTGCTGCAAGGATCTCATTCATGTGAGGCATGATATAGCGCTGGTGGGCAGAAGATGACCGACGGCCCAGGATACTCAGGGTTGAAGTAGGCGGATATAGAGCTGCGTTTGGTTGAACGAGGGCATGGCAAGCTGGTGGGGCAAACCACTCATTGTGAAATCCCCCGAACCAGCAGAAGGCGCAGCATCTGTAAGTAGCTAGAGAGGATCTGAGGACACCGCAAGGTCATTATAAAAGAATGAACATAACCTTCTACTCATCGCAGAGGGGCTAAGACCAAAGATCTGAGCAATAGCCATCTCTAAGATTGCATTCATGCTGAATAGTCCGCGTCTTTACACCAGACGCAAGTGTATTACATCATTTCATTTGCAGAAGGTTGGGTTTGCGTTCACCCAGGCGACCTCAAACAGACTATGAACTGTAAACTAAAGTCATTGTACGGAGATGCTTTTTCAACAATTGGCGGGACATTAAGCGGATAAAATGCAGATCCCAGCCATTCCTACAGTAGCCTGCATCATGGAGCATTGGCAGGTTATTTTCATACTGCTGTGAATCTGGAGAGCACATCAACAGACTATGCGGCCGGCGCATAGGATTATAAATCAGACAACGTGCATTAAAAACATTATAACACATAATGAGACGTTATGCAGTGAGGAGGTTTCACCGATGACAGGTGGCTCTGATGAAATTGTACCACTGCCTTTTCTCTGTACACAGGGGACCAGTGAGGTAAGCAGTCACCAGAAAGCATGCATGACCCTATAGGTTACTGGATGTTCACAGCATAGATAGCAAAACAAGCGATGACGCGCAAATAGTTGTTTCCCATGTTTTGATGCGGACTGCGTCACACCAGCAATGAACCTCTCCAGAGTTTACTAGCGAGCGACCCGAGACCACCTCTTTTAGGCGGAGCAGAGGTATCGGACTGCTTCCACACCAATCCAACGAACCGCATCAAGGGGTTAACGCTACAGGGACCGATTCAATAGTACTAACCAAGCAGGTGTGAACGTGACCGAAGACTATGGTGCCTTAAGGTCATCACGTCATTGGAGGCAGTCGCAATTTCTACAGGCTCGCACTACCTGTTAGCATCTGGCATCTGTTAGCATCTAGCTCTCCTGCTTACAAACTTTTAGCCATCCCTGCTTATACAAGTAGTAGTTTTAGTTGTCTGCGATCTGCCGAGGCCGGCTGTACTGAGGTGTTTTACCTCCGGAGACGGAGCGAAGAGACGGAGCGGCTCCACCTGTTGCTGCCTGCGATCTGCGATCTGCGGAGGCCTGCTCCCACCTGTAGAGGCTGTACTGGAGAGGTTTTTACCCCGGAGTCGTCGCGGAGAGACGGAGTGGATCCACGCTTCGGGCTTGGCCTGCTTCCACCGGGCGTGTGCTGCTGTGCGGAGGAGGATTTTACCACCGCTGGGGCCTGCTTTCCACCTGTCCTGGTTCTGCTGTTGCAGAGGCCTGCTTTCACCTCGGGGATACCGCGGAGGGACCGGAGCGCTTCCACGCTGCTGTTTTCGCCTGTCCTTTGCTGCTGTGCTGATTTTGCTCCAGGAACATCGCAGATACTGTGTGCTGGTCTGGGGAAATGGCCCATATGGGGATTCTGCTGTGCCTGTTAACTGTTTGGACTATGAGAAGATCTCTAGTCATTCTGAGAAGTCTACTGGATTCAGGTATGTGCTGCCACCGGCAGTGGGCATCCCCTGCAAAGGTTCGGATGTGTTGCTCAAACAATTACCGGTTGCCTTGTCACAGACAATCTGCTCGACAAAATATGTTTTTTTTTTTTTTTTTTTCCTGCGATGATGGTTCTTCAGGACTGCTTCTTAAGCTCAAATCACACTCTTGCAGACTTTTCCGGTGTTTCTAAATGAGATGACAATGTATGTGTGTCGTAGAGAATCCAGCATAATGCTTCTGATGTCAAAGAAACGTGGGCTATTATGGCAACCAAATGCACATTTGATTGTAAAACCTTAAAATATATATGCCACAGAAGGCATATGGGATGTCTGCTTTCCCTGCCATGTCATCTACAGAACAAAGAAACGGGAACAATTTTAGTAGTTAATACTCTTAACAGAATAATTGTGAGGAACTAACGGCTCAATAAAGAAACGTTGCTTGAATAATTCCTCCTAGCACTAGGCTAGGGGCCTGTTTTTAAACATTTAAATAGCAGCACGTGTAATACTCCTGGCTCCTTCAGTGCAAACTTCAGTCTTGAGTGCAGGTTTCAACAGACATGGGTCCCTGGGAGCCAGCATAACTTGCTAAGAAACCTTGATTTAAGCCTGTGATAAGGTAATTTGATGAACATCTGTGATTAGGAAGAGCTTGGAAACGATTTGCAGCATGAAGCCTCCTGAGGCACACCCAGCGAGGGGCAGATATTGCAGGTAGAGCTTAATTCCTGTGAGGAAAAACTCTTCTTTGGTAGGTGATTAAATGTATATGGCCGCTTGGCAGAGAATGATTCATGGTATTCATAGAAAATACACTGTAGGAGATTAAAGTCTAAAATGATGGTCAAAAATGTATCGAGCTTCCCTTCATATTCACGTGATGGAAATTATTAATTTATTTCCGTTTTTAATTTCATTGATTTATAGTAGGCCTAGTATAAATACTTATATACAATCAACTTCTGTATAATTGCCTCAAATATGACTTACTGCAGGCCAAATATTTCCATAATAAAACATTGCTTATGCAGAATAGTATTATATACCTGTCAGGAAGCAAGAACTCGTGGCTGGATCTGGGACTCCAATTCCCAGAATCCTCGGGAGTGTGACGTCAGTGGCACAACGTGGTTGAACGCGGAAGTAGAAACATTTGTTTACATTGCAGGTAGAGGAAATCGAGTTTGTTCACGGGAATATATCGTGCAATTAAAGGCTTCAAGCGCTGATTTTACTTCGAGATGGTAGGACAGGATGGCAGGTACTTTGGGAATGCCGGAGTCAGCTTGCTCCTGCCTTTTTTTTATGTTTAAATACCCACCGAGCGAGAGACAGTGCGACTCTT